>NC_059211.1:13143350-13443350 GCF_020615455.1 Coregonus clupeaformis | reverse complement strand
ACTTTTTGAATAATAAAAAAAAAAAGGTATAATCTTCATAAATGATATCATAGGTAGTACTGGTGGAGTTATGTCGCACATGCAGCAAACAAAAACATATGGAAATGTCTGCTCTACCCAAAATTACAACCAAATAATTGCCGCATTACCGCAAAAATGGAAGAGGAAAGTGGAAGGGGGAAAAAGTAAGGAACTTGTCTGTCGGCCCTGCATTAAAGAAAATAATTGGTTAAAGAAAATTATGATAAATAAAAAAGTATACCAGTATCATTTAAGGACCAAAGGATTGAAAGCCGTCCCATATAGATTGCAAAATAGTTGGGAAGAGATTTTTGACGTACCGATTCCATGGCAGAGTGTTAATGAACTGATACGCAAAACGGATTCAAAACGTAGAATTTTTCGATTTAAATTATTATACAAAATTCTTGCTACCAATAGAATGTTATTTATATGGGGGATACAATCTTCCCAGCTCTGCAGATTTTGCTGCGAAGAGACAGAATCATTAGATCATTTGTTTTGGTACTGTCCATTTGTAGCTTGTTTTTGGTCACAGGTCCAGGAGTGGCTGATTGCAATATTTACCTGGAGCTAACCCTGCAGATAGCACTACTGGGTGATCTGAAAAGTCATAGTCAATCGATCAATAATATAATAATACTTTTAGCAAAAATGTTTATTTTCAATTTACAATCTGTAGAAACAATGAGAATAGAAGGGTTCAGAACTTTTGTGAAACATCACAGTACAGTTGAAAAATATATGGCAAATAGAAATCCAATATGGATGGTGTTAAGAGATAGATGGGAGGTGTTGAATGGAGCTGAAGGATGGGACTAATAACAACAAAATAACTAATGTAAAGCATACTGTGTCCATAATAAGTATATAGGTTATAGGTTGAGAGCTTTTGTGAAAGAGCACAGTTAGAAAGATATGGCATATAGAAGCAAACCGGATGGACATCATGAAAATGATCGGAGAGGTTGAGGGTAGAGGAAGTTCAGGAGTAAAAAAAAAAAATATATAATTATTGTAAAATAGTCTGTGTCCATAAAATGTATATAGTATGTATAAGCTGGAAGTAGAGGCTTAAGCGTTGTTGTTCACTAGTTTACTCCAATTAGGGAATAGGTGGTGGGGTTGGAAAGTAATAAAGGGAAATATATTTTTTAAAAGGATGTGTACAGTGGGGAAAAAAAGTATTTAGTCAGCCACCAATTGTGCAAGTTCTCCCACTTAAAAAGATGAGAGAGGCCTGTAATCTTCATCATAGGTACACGTCAACTATGACAGACAAATTGAGAATTTTTTCCCCAGAAAATCACATTGTAGGATTTTTTATGAATTTATTTGCAAATTATGGTGGAAAATAAGTATTTGGTCACCTACAAACAAGCAAGATTTCTGGCTCTCACAGACCTGTAACTTCTTCTTTAAGAGGCTCCTCTGTCCTCCACTCGTTACCTGTATTAATGGCACCTGTTTGAACTTGTTATCAGTATAAAAGACACCTGTCCACAACCTCAAACAGTCACACTCCAAACTCCACTATGGCCAAGACCAAAGAGCTGTCAAAGGACACCAGAAACAAAATTGTAGACCTGTACCAGGCTGGGAAGACTGAATCTGCAATCGGTAAGCATCTTGGTTTGAAGAAATCAACTGTGGGAGCATATATTAGGAAATGGAAGACATACAAGACCACTGATAATCTCCCTCGATCTGGGGCTCCACGCAAGATCTCACCCCGTGGGGTCAAAATGATCACAAGAACGGTGAGCAAAAATCCCAGAACCACACGGGGGGACCTAGTGAATGACCTGCAGAGAGCTGGGACCAAAGTAACAAAGCCTACCATCAGTAACACACTACGCCGCCAGGGACTCAAATCCTGCAGTGCCAGACGTGTCCCCCTGCTTAAGCCAGTACATGTCCAGGCCCGTCTGAAGTTTGCTAGAGTGCAGTTGGATGATCCAGAAGAGGATTGGGAGAATGTCATATGGTCAGATGAAACCAAAATATAACTTTTTGGTAAAAACTCAACTCGTCGTGTTTGGAGGACAAAGAATGCTGAGTTGCATCCAAAGAACACCATACCTACTGTGAAGCATGGTGGTGGAAACATCATGCTTTGGGGCTGTTTTTCTGCAAAGGGACCAGGATGACTGATCCGTGTAAAGGAAAGAATGAATGGGGCCATGTATCGTGAGATTTTGAGTGAAAACCTCCTTCCATCAGCAAGGGCATTGAAGATGAAACGTGGCTGGGTCTTTCAGCATGACAATGATCCCAAACACACCGCCCGGGCAACGAAGGAGTGGCTTCGTAAGAAGCATTTCAAGGTCCTGGAGTGGCCTAGCCAGTCTCCAGATCTCAACCCCATAGAAAATCTTTGGAGGGAGTTGAAAGTCCGTGTTGCCCAGCGACAGCCCCAAAACATCACAGCTCTAGAGGAGATCTACATGGAGGAATGGGCCAGAATACCAGCAACAGTGTGTGAAAACCTTGTGAAGACTTACAGAAAACGTTTGACCTGTGTCATTGCCAACAAAGGGTATATAACAAAGTATTGAGAAACTTTTGTTATTGACCAAATACTTATTTTCCACCATAATTTGCAAATAAATTCATAAAAAATCCTACAATGTGATTTTCTGGATTTTTTTTTCTCATTTTGTCTGTCATAGTTGACGTGTACCTATGATGAAAATTACAGGCCTCTCACATCTTTTTAAGTGGGAGAACTTGCACAATTGGTGGCTAACTAAATACTTTTTTCCCCCACTGTATATATATGTATATGTATTTATATGTATGTACAGTGGGGAGAACAAGTATTTGATACACTGCCGATTTTGCAGGTTTTCCTACTTACAAAGCATGTAGAGGTCTGTAATTTTTATCATAGGTACACTTCAACTGTGAGAGACGGAATCTAAAACAAAAATCCAGAAAATCACATTGTATGATTTTTAAGTAATTAATTTGCATTTTATTGCATGACATAAGTATTTGATGACCTACCAACCAGTAAGAATTCCGGCTCTCACAGACCTGTTAGTTTTTCTTTAAGAAGCCCTCCTGTTCTCCACTCATTACCTGTATTAACTGCACCTGTTTGAACTCGTTACCTGTATAAAAGACACCTGTCCACACACTCAATCAAACAGACTCCAACCTCTCCACAATGGCCAAGACCAGAGAGCTGTGTAAGGACATCAGGGATAAAATTGTAGACCTGCACAAGGCTGGGATGGGCTACAGGACAATAGGCAAGCAGCTTGGTGAGAAGGCAACAACTGTTGGCGCAATTATTAGAAAATTGAAGAAGTTCAAGATGACGGTCAATCACCCTCGGTCTGGGGCTCCATGCAAGATCTCACCTCGTGTGGCATCAATGATCATGAGGAAGGTGAGGGATCAGCCCAAAACTACATGGCAGGACCTGGTCAATGACCTGAAGAGAGCTGGGACCACAGTCTCAAAGAAAACCATTAGTAACACACTACGTCGTCATGGATTAAAATCCTGCAGCGCACGCAAGGTCCCCCTGCTCAAGCCAGCGCATGTCCAGGCCCATCTGAAGTTTGCCAATGACCATCTGGATGATCCAGAGGAGGAATAGGAGAAGGTCATGTGGTCTGATGAGAGAAAAATAGAGCTTTTTGGTCTAAACTCCACTCGCCGTGTTTGGAGGAAGAAGAAGGATGAGTACAACCCCAAGAACACCATCCCAACCGTGACGCATGGAGGTGGAAACATCATTATTTGGGGATGCTTTTCTGCAAAGGGGACAGGATGACTGCACCGTATTGAGGGGAGGATGGATGGGGCCATGTATCGCGAGATCTTGGCCAACAACCTCCTTCCCTCAGTAAGATCATTGAAGATGGGTCGTGGCTGGGTCTTCCAGCATGACAACGACCCGAAACACACGGCCAAGGCAACAAAGGAGTGGCTCAAGAAGAAGCACATTAAGATCCTGGAGTGGCCTAGCCAGTCTCCAGACCTTAAACCCATAGAAAATCTGTGGAGGGAGCTGAAGTTTCGAGTTGCCAAACGTCAGCCTCGAAACCTTAATGACTTGGAGAAGATCTGCAAAGAGGAGTGGGACAGAATCCCTCCTGAGATGTGTGCAAACCTGGTGGCCAACTACAAGAAACGTCTGACCTCTGTGATTGCCAACAAGGGTTTTGCCACCAAGTACTAAGTCATGTTTTGCAGAGGGGTCAAATACTTATTTCCCTCATTAAAATGCAAATCAATTTATAACATTTTTGACATGCATTTTTCTGGATTTTGTTGTTGTTATTCTGTCTCTCACTGTTCAAATAAACCTACCATTCAAATTATAGACTGATCATGTCTTTGTCAGTGGGCAAACGTACAAAATCAGCAGGGGATCAAATACTTTTTTCCCTCACTGTATATACACTGCTCAAAAAAAAAAGGGAACACTAAAATAACACATCCTAGATCTGAATGAATGAAATAATCTTATTAAATACTTTTTTCTTCACATAGTTGAATGTGCTGACAACAATATCACACAAAAATTATCAATGGAAATCAAATGTATCAACCCATGGAGGTCTGGATTTGGAGTCACCCTCAAAATTAAAGTGGAAAACCACACTACAGGCTGATCCAACTTGTATGTAATGTCCTTAAAACAAGTCAAAATGAGGCTCAGTAGTGTGTGTGGCCTCCACGTGCCTGTATGACCTCCCTACAACGCCTGGGCATGCTCCTGATGAGGTAGTGGATGGTCTCCTGAGACATCTCCTCCCAGACCTGGACTAAAGCATCCGCCAACTCCTGGACAGACTGTGGTGCAACGTGGCGTTGGTGGATGGAGCGAGACATGATGTCCCAGATGTGCTCAATTGGATTCAGGTGTGGGGAACGGGCGGGCCAGTCCATAGCATCAATGCCTTCCTCTTGCAGGAACTGCTGACACACTCCAGCCACATGAGGTCTAGCATTGTCTTGCATTAGGAGGAACCCAGGGCCAACCGCACCAGCATATGGTCTCACAAGGGGTCTGAGGATCTCATCTCGGTACCTAATGGCAGTCAGGCTACCTCTGGCGAGCACATGGAGGGCTGTGCGACCCCCCAAAGAAATGCCACCCCACACCATGACTGACCCACCGCCAAATCGGTCATGCTGGAGGATGTTGTAGGCAGCAGAACGTTCTCCACGGCGTCTCCAGACTCTGTCACGTCTGTCACATGTGCTCAGTGTGAACCTGCTTTCATCTGTGAAGAGCACAGTGCGCCAGTGGCGAATTTGCCAATCTTGGTGTTCTCTGGCAAATGCCAAACGTCCTGCACGGTGTTGGGCTGTAAGCACAACCCCCACCTGTGGACGTCGGGCCCTCATACCACCCTCATGGAGTCTGTTTCTGACCGTTTGAGCAGACACATGCACATTTGTGGCCTGCTGGAGGTCATTTTGCAGGGCTCTGGCAGCGCTCCTCCTGCTCCTCCTTGCAAAAAGGCGGAGGTAGCAGTCCTGCTGCTGGGTTGTTGCCCTCCTACGGCCTCCTCCACGTCTCCTGATGTACTGGCCTGTCTCCTGGTAGCGCCTCCATGCTCTGGACACTACGCTGACAGACACAGCAAACCTTCTTGCCACAGCTCGCATTGATGTGCCATCCTGGATGAGCTGCACTACCTGAGCCACTTGTGTGGGTTGTAGACTCCGTCTCATGCTACCACTAGAGTGAAAGCACCGCCAGCAATCAAAAGTGACCAAAACATCAGCCAGGAAGCATAGGAACTGAGAAGTGGTCTGTGGTCACCACCTGCAAAACCAGTCCTTTATTGGGGGTGTCTTGCTAATTGCCTATAATTTCCACCTGTTGTCTATTCCATTTGCACAACAGCATGTGACATTTATTGTCAATCAGTGTTGCTTCCTAAGTGGACAGTTTGATTTCACAGAAGTGTGATTGACTTGGAGTTACATTGTGTTGTTTAAGTGTTCCCTTTATTTTTTTGAGCAGTGTATATATATACAGTTCAAGCCGGAAGTTTACATACACTTAGGTTGGAGTCATTAAAACTCGTTTTTCAACCACTCCACAAATGTCTTGTTAACAAACTATAGTTTTGGCAAGTCGGTTAGGACATCTACTTTGTGCATGACACAAGTAATTTTTCCAGAAATTGTTTACAGACAGATTATTTCATTTATAATTCACTGTATCAAATTCCAGTGGGTCAGAAGTTTACATACACTAAGTTGACTGTGTCTTTAAACAGCTTGGACAATTCCAGAAAATGATGTCATGGCTTTAGAAGCTTCTGATAGGCTAATTGACATCATTTGAGTCAATTGGAGGTGTACCTGTGGATGTATTTTAAGGCCTACCTTCAAACTCAGTGCCTCTTTGCTTGACATCATGGGAAAATAAAAGGAAATCAGCCAAGACCTCAGAAAAAAAGAATTTGACCTCCACAAGTCTGGTTCATCCTTGGGAGCAATTTCCAAACGCCTGAAGTTACCACGTTCATCTGTACAAACAATAGTACGCAAGTATAAACACCATGGGACCACACAGTCGTCATACCGATCAGGAAGGAGACGCGTTCTGTCTCCTAGAGATGAACGTACTCAATCTCAGAACAACAGCAAAGGACCTTGTGAAGATGCTGGAGGAAACAGGTACAAAAGTAACTATATCCACAGTAAAATGCGTCCTATATCGACATAACCTGAAAGGCCGCTCAGCAAGGAAGAAGCCACTGCTCCAAAACCACCATAAAAAAGACAGACTACGGTTTGCAACTGCACATGGGGACAAAGATTGTACTTTTTGGAGAAATGTCCTCTGCTCTGATGAAACAAAAATATAACTGTTTGGCCATAATGACCATCGTTATGTTTGGAGGAAAAAGGGGGACGCTTGCAAGCCGAAGAACACCATCCCAACCGTGAAGCACAGGGTGGTAGCATCATGCTGTGGGGGTGCTTTGCTGCAGGAGGGACTGGTGCACTTCACAAAATAGATGGCATCATGAGGAAGGAAAATTATGTGGATATATTGAAGCAACATCTCAAGACATCAGTCAGGAAGTTAAAGCTTGGTTGCAAATGGGTCTTCCAAATGGACAATGACCCCAAGCATACTTCCAAAGTTGTGGCAACATGGCTTAAGGACAACAACGTCAAGGTATTGGAGTGGCCATCACAAAGCCCTTACCTCAATCCTATAGAAAATTTGTGGGCAGAACTGAAAAAGTGTGTGCGAGCAAGGAGGCCTACAAACCTGACTCAGTTACACCAGCTCTGTCAGGAGGAATGGGCCAAAATTCACCCAACTTATTGTGGGAAGCTTGTAGAAGGCTACAGAATCTTTTTCAATTGATAAAATATCCTTGACTAAATGTCTATTAAATCTCTTGAAGCAAACTCCTTTATAGTTAAATTCCTGACACGGTGTGGACCGTTATCTCACGCTCTCTGAGTTGCACCTGTGTTCAGTGAGGTATACATCCACTTTTGGCTGTATTTAAACCGGCTGTAGGACAGCTCACTTGCGCCTGCTGGTGGTTATACATAGTTATAAACTGGGTGTTCGAGCCCTGAATGCTCGAACCCCGGGTATACCACGGGTATGACAAAACATTTATTTTTACTGCTCTAATTACATTGGTAAACAGTTTATAATAGCAATTTACCACAAGCTAAGGGCTGTATCCGTGTTGCGTCGTGCATAAGAACAGCCCTTAGCAGTGGTATGTTGCGCAATATACCACACCGACTCGGGCCTTATTGCTTAAATATATTTTGAATGAAAAGGTTGGCCATTTCTTAAAATGGGTGTGTTAAAAAGGGAAAGGCAACTCCTGTGTCAATTTCTTAAGAACTAAGAGGTGATCAATTAAAACTAATTCACTCACCACTGTACAAAACTGAAGTCGTAATATGTGTTAGTGACTCACATAGGTGGTTTATCTATTATATTATAATGATATTAGTAGGTAGCCTCCCACAGAATGAATCATGTTTATATTCTTATCACATAGTCTGAACTATTAAATTAGTTTTCTAATTAAACTTAACTTTTCCTAACTAATATGAAATTCAAACCCTGAGTGGTTTTGATCCTTATTTTGACACAAAATCCAATCAAGTTTAAATTCTACCAATGCAGATTGTAGGCTTACATGATGCAATTTATTGGAGATAAGCATTACAACATTTACGGTAGGCCTACAGCTGTTAGCATATTCTAACCAGGTTCACAGCATTGAAATGTTTCACTGACACACAATACTAAATACATCCAGTATCTGTTTACATACTTGTGTACAGGTTCATAAAATGGGACAGCTTAATGAGGCTTAGTGATACACACCTCAAAGACCATGTTAGTCTGTGAGGGAACTGAGGTCCTTTTTTCCCAATATTTGTATGAGAGTATGAGGAAATAGCTGTTCATAAGGCCAGTCCTGAGATGGGAAAAATATAATTATCCTATAATGTTCCTTGGTCTTGGAATGACTTGCAAAATACTTTAAAACTGGAGAGGGTTGTTTTTAGTGTATTGTTCCTGTATGTTATTTTGTACTGTATCTGCACGCTGACTTCTTCCTGCTGACCTCTTGCCAAAAAACAGCTGGATAACTACAATACCAAAAACAGGCCTCTAATTTCTTATCATGTTATTTGGATACTGTCATCTCATCACAGGTTTGAGGCTGTAACCTTACAATCAATAAATTCAAGGCTACACACTGTGTCAGGGAAGGTCATACTAGGTCAAACACAGACACAATAAGTGGTTAAACATGTTTCCAGGTCAATTATTTGCAGGTCATTTTTAATTATGGGGACTATCTGAACAATGGTGATTTAAAGTGATGTATAATTTCAGCCAGTAGTTTTTGAAAGTGGTGCCCACGAACCAAAAAGGGTCCCAATTTTTTGTGTACTATGTCATCCATTTCATATGATGTTACGATTTAATTCCCAGATCCACAAGAGAAGCCAGCTTGGTGAGGGTCTGTATCTACACATCTGTGGAGGAGCAATGTGTGTTGCAGAGTGCTGTCCATTGTCATTCTAGTGGACGATCTAAGTAACACAAGTCACAAGTTGCAGTAAGATCTGTAAAAAAGAATACCCTTGTCCATGTTAAGTTTATGTTCCCTTGTCTGTGTATTTCATTTTTTGTATTTTGTGTTATTGTTCAATAGAAATGTAAAATGGATCTCATAAATGCTGACCTCAGCTATTCCTGATCTCTTTCTTAAACCAAACTTAGAATTTCCCCTTTCTCAGAAATGCAGTGTTTCAAAACGACCTGGGACATTTATTTACCTTCTTACTCATTGGGCTAGTTTCCCAGACAGATTACTCTCGTCTTGGAATAAAAAGTGCTCTCAATGGAGAATCTCCATTGAGAAGGCTTTTTAGTCCAGGACGAGGCTTAATGTCTGGGAAATCTGACCTTTATGTAGTCTATTTTGACCGTAGCCCCAGATCTACAATGCATTTTATTAGTAGCCTGTCTGTTGATGAGTTTTGTAGTGCAAAGAACAAAATATACTCAGGATATTTGAAGACTCTTTTGCTGGATCTGTGATGTTTTATCATATGTATAACAGACTGCATACAGAAGGACTGCATACAGACTGCATAGAAATGATCTCCTTTGATCAGCACATAATTATTTTGCTCTTGAGACAAAGTCTAAATATTGGACACACTATATGTTATTGTAAGTTACACGAACACCATGCCTTATACTAGTAATCTGAATCAGATATCTGTCCAGTTTCCTGTCATTAGAATTGAACTTCTGTTTGATGTGCAGTATCTTATCTGCGGTTACAGACTAGCTGAGTAAATGTAACTACATGGTGTAAGAGTGATACAATGTCATGTAAAATGACAATGATTTAAACACTGCCAGTATATCAGTACAACAAAAAGTCCCTTCATGTTAGAGTGATTATAAGCTATGCCTTAAAACAGATATGTGACTGAACACATGCGGACTGTCTTGGCATGTATTAGAGGTGACTCCCTCTTAGCACAGGCCCCAGGACTGCTGCTGTCAAACCAGTCCGATGTCATTCATGCATCAGGCACAGTACACAGCTCACAGAGCACAGTGCCCTGGGCCAAACGGCCTGCCGCCTATTTAACTAACACCCAATGATGGGAATGTTTGCTTTTTATCTCTCTCTACCCGCATACCAGCATTCAGGGTGCCGATGCAGTTTAAATCACTATACAGACTAATATGCTTCCGATCCACCACTTTTACTGAGGGGATAGCCAAAATGAGATTACACTGACTGTCAAATTGTTTTTGCAAATGGAAATCATAACATCAATGACAAATGTTTATTAGTCAAAGTCAAGACATCTGCGTTTTCAATCTTGTCCTCATGCAGAAACCAAAGGTGTGGCACCACACAACCACACCAGCTTTTGTTTCATGTGAAGGAATCTGACAACAGATTCAGAGAACTCTCAAGCCAACCAAATCAGAGAAAAGGGGACTCACATGGAACATGTTACTCAAGTTCCATAATATTTCCCTCCTTTCTTATGATCTCACTATTATCAACTGAAAAAATAATAACTTCATAATTTAGCATGACACCTAATATTTCCACTGACACTTCATGGTATTCTGCATGAGATTAAATACTGCAATTAAATAAGTCATGAATCATTCTTTGTAGACTACACTACAGGAGGTTTCAGATAGAAATTGACAAACATTGACAAAATAGCACTTAATTGCAGTATAGTAGAAAAAAGGTAAACAATGCATGTGTCAATGGTAATTGATAACCATAACGTTTTAAGGGGAAATAGCAGACTTGGGAGAACTAATAACTAATTTCACACATTTTGAGTCAACATGCATCAAAGGCTGGTTTAATTAGGTATAGAGGTGCTTGTCTGCCTGACACATCCTCTGCCTATTACCACCTTTTCCGATTTTACCTGAAGATGTGCCCAAGGAGTCTCAGCTCAAGTTAGAAAAAAACGTAAATGGCATGAATTAAAGGAATGGTATTTGGAATGGCAAATTATATTTTGGTTTTGCCATCAACAATACAAGCGCCATCGCCTTACGAAAAAAGATTGCAGTCAGAGTGGAGTATAACTGCAGTTAGAGTGCAGTATTGCTGCAGTATGCAGCAATTACTGCTTCCAAAATACCACAGTCGACTGCAGTTACTGCAGTCTCAAAACAGCAATTTTTTTTTATAAGGGTCTCGGGTGATCTTTTGAGGAGTTGGCTGTCCTCTCCAATGATGAGTGAGCGAAAGTTGCGCTGATTCAACTGGGCGTGTGTCTTTTCCATGTCTCAACACGGCATGTTCTAGTTTCGGGACGGCTGCATTTACTTTAAATTCTCTGGTAAGGTAAGCCATACAATGAGTGACTGCTCTTCATAAACATGCTATCTGCCTAGTTAACATTTACTTGACCATATCTACTTTATTATTACATGATTATTAAATGGAACATTGTACGACACCGAGACCACGACAGGTGAGTTAACCTACGCACACCTTGAACTGTCAGCATGTTATATTCATTGCCATACGTCGTGTTCCTTGACAATTTTCGTTCACTAGCCTGTGTATTCCTAGTGTTTTAATAGTAATTCCAAGTGTTGACTGATTAAAAGTTTATCGGCACAGGTACACTTTTTTGTTGGCTACACACCTGAATAACCTGTCACTAACCTGCACATGACAGAAGCAATGGCGCCTTCAAAACGCTAAAGTAGCGTAAATGTTTTAAGCCTAGATAGCCTCATTAGATTTTATGAATGAAACAGGCTAAAATCCTTAATAATATATGTAACTAGTATAGTCATTGCATTGATAATGCCACATAATTACTTATTGCTTCAAGAGGTAACGTTTTATACTGTAGGCCTACATGTATTTGATAATAGCAATGAACCATGATATTGTTGTATTGCAATACAGTGGTAAAACCACAATGCATGATAAGACATGCACTAATGATACAAATCTGTAATAACATACAACAGTAGCTTACCTCTCTCACAGAGTCCTTTCCAAGTGTTACAAGTTGCCCACACAGCTAGAAACATTGCCTGAGATGTGCTAACATATTTCAGTCATTGTTTCTGGTAGTGTGTGTAGCAGGTATGTCAACAGGTGTCAAGGCCTCTGGTTTTAAGTTGGATAATGGAGACAAAGTTCTAATAACCTGACGAGTTTGAGTGTGATTGGGCCGGTTACCCGGACACAGAATAAGCCTAGTTCTAGACTAAAAAGCATTGTCAATGGAGAATCTTTTAATCCAGGACTAGGCTTAATCTATGTCTGGGAAACCGGTCCTTACTGTGTTTTTAAGTCTCATACATACTGTTGTAGCCAGGGGGCAGTGGTGTGTCTCAATCAAATACAAACCCTTGACATAACGTACTGTGGGCAGTCTCAGTGGGAGAATCTCAATTGCATACTCTTCACATTATCTCTGTCTCCTTCACAAAACCCATTGGAGTGGAAGGTCAGAGGGACCTCTGTCTTCCTCATCCAATGGGTTTTGAGGAGGCAAGGAGAGAGGACGCGAGGAGTATGCAATTGAGATTCTCCCACAGACTGCCCACAGTACGTTATGTCAAGGGTTTATTTGTCCCTCTGATGTTGCAACATGCAAGCAAACCATCACTACAGGATAATCTAAATCGCATACTCCACGCGTCCTCTCCCCACTTCCTTCTCAAAACCCATTGGATTAGAAAGCCAGAGGTCTCTCCCCTCTGACCTTCTTATCAAAACCCATTAGAAGAGAAGGGGAGGAGAGAGGATGCAATTGAGAAAATGCCAATGTCAGGTATGTTGCTGAACCAGCTCTACTGAAGCACTCAACCCTCCTTCCTCATTCAATTCACAGGGAAGAGTTAAGTGGGTCAATGTACTTTCCTTGATGACTGCAACCCAGCATGACTCACTTTTATATATTTTATAAAATTGCAATGAACTCATCACAAGGTTTTCTCCTCTCAACATTGTATCATGAAAACCAAATGAGTAAATATAACTTGAAACAAACTTTAGGCTATTTGATTTGTTTATTTGGAGATGGACAATGATAGTATTTAGCAAAAAATGACTCCTTTTGCAGACAATTTATAGTAGGATACTTCTGAAAAACATTAAGGACACCTGGTCTTTCCATGACATAGATTGTGTGCCATTCAGAGGGTGAAAGATTTAAGTGCCTTTGAACGGGGTATGGTAGTAGGTGCACCGGTTTGTGACAAGAACTGCAACGCTACTGGGTTTTTCACGCTCAACAGTTTCCCATGTATATCAAAAATGGTCCACCACCCAAAGGACATCCAGCCAACTTGACAACTGTGGGAAGCATTTCAGTCAACATGGGCCAGCATTCCTGTGGAGTGCGTTCGACACCTTGTCGAGTACATGCCCCGAAAAATGTAGGCTGTTCTGAGGAAAAAAAGTGAAACTCAATATTAGGAAGGAGGTCTTAATGTTTTGTACACTATTTTCCTCTGCATTATCATGAACATTGAAGAAGAAAAAAAGTGAGCAAATTTCACTGTTCAAACAAGGAGAAGATTGTGCTTAGTCATTTTAATCCATGATTCGAGTACCATTTTTACCTCAGTGCCCAACAAGACTTCTTATATGCAAACAGTTGCAGGCCTAACAGGGAAAACAGGTTACACTGGTAACTGATGATACTCACTTTGTACAGTTGCCATGTAATGCAAATATTGATCATGAGTCAAGCATGTCATTACTGGTAATTTAACTCATAACAGCTTAGTTAGAACAAACAACTATGAACAGAGATTAATTAGACTAGGCCTACATAAGACGTGGCTTTGTAATATTTGCCACTTTCTTTTAACCTGTCGATGTTGCAGGGTTATGAGGGGCGCATTAAGCAGGGCACAACATTGTGGAACGTTCAGATAGAAATGTTATTTAGAACAAACTGAATCATGTAGACTATTCAAGATATTTCTTTATGCAACATTCAACGTTTGCCTTGTGAACATGACCGAGGTCTTAGAACTTATAGGCTAGAACATGGAATTGGCCTTGGATAGTACTGTGGTGGAGACAGCCTTCCTCCATTCCACATTGTGGTGCAGGCAAAACCAGGGCATCATCAGAATGCTGCAATAAGTGTATACATGTTCTCTCTCTACAGGTAAGTGTGAATCCCACCAAGACCAACCCTTTTCCCTGACAATAGGAACGAGACTGTAAAGATGGAATGTAGCACAACACATGTTCTAAGTGTAACGTTACGAGAGTATGGTTGACTTTACACTGACATATTTCATACTTGTGCTTTGGTTGTCAACTCTTTTGCAAAATGACTTCGTCACGTGTTGTACAATATCTGCAAATGAAACATGTAACTCGCTGAATAAATACTGTAAGCAAATTCCTAGGAATCTGAGTCTTGACGGACTCTTTTCAAGGGGAGCCAATAGCACCCACATGCACCTCAAAACATTTAGGCTAGTTGGGCCATACATAAACCATTCACATGTTTTAGTCTCGAATAGTCTTGATAGATATGTGATACAGAACCCGGGCCTGAAGTTAGAAACAGAATACAAGTGACACCACAGAATTGGACAGATATGTTTAGTGAATAAACACATGCAAATGTAAATATTGTTTTGAGATGGTAAAAGCAAAACCTTTATTTAGTTCATGATACAAAACAGTCTCAGTTACATTAAGTGCCAACACACGTTGTAGTCTTTATGATTTGTAAACTGCATACAGGCCCTGGATCGCGAAAAAGTTACTTGATTTCGGTTCGGTTTGCACTCACAGCATATAGCACAATCAGTATACAGCAATCACCAATATGCACTCATTATCTGATCAGATAATGTACGTTTTAATTTGATATTCAATATGACCACAAGGTGGTGCTACTATCACATGAAAGGATATATAAATCCCTTAGTTCTGGGCGTTTTACACCAATCCTCCTCAACTGTTATTAACTTAAAAAGAGCAGAGATTCCCCGTTATCTACAAGTCCCAGAAAATTATCATACTTATGGCAGAAATCTCATCCAGCCAACATTCAGAACATTTTACACATCTCAAATGTCAGAAGAGTCTTGAAGAGTCTCGGGGCAGATGCTACCAACTTGGACAAAGCACATCAACAACAACAAAAGCACCAGCATAGACTTGGATAAAGAAGCTTACTCAATGGAACAATTTTAAATACAACGGAATCATAATTAAACATTTAACTTCGATCAAACTGGGAACAGTGTCGGATTACTCTTTATACCTGTGCAATAAACAATTATAATACATGATGAGAACATGTGGCACCATGTCCATTTGCAGTACAATATGTATATGTCCCAAATGGCACCATATTCCCTACAAAGTAAACACATTTTTACCAAAGCCCTATGGGCCCTTGTCAAAAGTAGTGCACTACATAGGGAATAGGGTGCAATTTGGGATGCATCCTATATCCAAAAGTCCCTATAGTCTCCTGTAACCCATTTGATACAACATGTATCCCTATTACAGTATGATGTCTGATAATAAAAAGTGTGCTCTATTCCCACTGCCCACTATTGCGATCTTTATTCAGTATGACAAGAAAATGACTAAACTGGCCATGGAGCAGTAAACCCTGTCACACAGCTGTCTGAGTCAATAGGTCCCTTTGAGTAGAATTAAATCACATTCTCACTTTCCCTGTTTATTCTGTGGATGACTGAAACTTCCCTCCACACTCTCATGCATGTCTACCCTGGGAATGTTTACTCATGTTACACACAGGAAGTGATACAACCCTCTCAGACAGAGGGAGTGATGTGTGTGTGCGCGAGACAGAGAGAATGCATTTTATTATGGAATGTACAGGAAACAAGATAAATGCCCTGTTAGACTGATGCCAAATAAAATAAGATATAAAAAAAATGTCCCTGTGATGGTTGGTGTGACCAGCAGAGCTTAAAGCCCATTTCGGGAGCAGAAACAGTAATTCAGACATGATTTGCACTTTAACAGGTGACCAACAACGAGATCAACCGTTCCACCAATGGACACTGATGGTTGGGGGGAAAAAACTACCTGGGGTGTATTCATTACTGCACATCGTAGCAAAACATTTCGCAACGGAAAACGTTTTGCAACAAAAATGAGAGTTTCTATTTGACGAATTCAGTTAGGTCATTCCTTGTTTTGTCCCATTTGTTTCCTAGTGAATACAGCCCTGCCAAGACCAGCACAATTTTATGTTTGGCACAACTGGTCCAGTTGCCTTAGCGCTGAGAGCATGTACCTGTTCCAGTTCGTAAACAGATGAGACTATATCAAATACTGATGGAACATACGATCAAATATATTAGGGCAATATTTAAAATAGCATTTTGTTCATCCACAAAAAAATGTGGATGAGTTTGCGGTGGCTTGGGCTCTCGTTGACTAACGGAGTGTCAAAGAGTTTCTCAGAGAGAATAGAAATGCAACACACAGGAGAGTACACTTTCAGTAAGCATGCACCTAGAAACACTGAACCATAGCAGTATGTCCCATAAAACTCCACTTCCACCTCCAAGTCCTTATTCCAAGTAGGGAAATACACCAGCCCCTTAGAAAGACACAGGAAAAATACACGCATATGGAAACAGCTTACAGCCAGCAACAAGTCAGAAGTCCACATATGATCACCATCCGCTTCTGGACTGGAAAGCATTAAACACAAAGCCAAAAACCCAGCATCCTGATATAGTAGGTTTTCTTATTTTCTGTGAATAAAATGCTAAAAATGGGTCTCTCAAAAGGATTATTATATGCATCGCAGCACATATATGACTGGGCCTGTCATGTTGTTGTTCATCCTAGATGTGCAGCACAATACGAGGATTGTAGAACTGGAGCCTGGGAGTGCAAAAAGCAGCGCGCCCGCCATTTTGCATCAAACAAGCTTCAGCAGCCATCTTGACTCAAAGACGTACAATGGCGGCCATTTCGGCTCCAAATACAGGCACATTCCATAGACAGCGATAGATAGACGGAGATTGCACAGTTATACAGTATATCCAGCAAAGGCTTGATTCACCATGATGAGCATGATCCACAGACGGACGGAAACACCAGCAAACGACGACTACAGCAGAACAGAAACGCTTTCATATCTTTTTTTCATCTTCATCACCACCATCAATCATCATCATCCTACTCCTCCTCAACAGCTAAAAGCCAGCAGGAGTAGAATATCACAAAGTATCTCCTTTGGGTTGTCTTGGCTGTCGCACCAATTAAAAGAAAGAACAAATAATAAAAGGGATAGATGATGAAAGCGTTTGGGTTTCCGCTCTCAGCCGCACGCTTCCCGAACTCTCGGCCAACTGAGCATGTTGGAGAATCACACCGCCAATGACTAGGTACATTGTCCCAAGGCTCTTGGTCAATATAAAGTCTTCAGAGTTTTTACAAATACAGCAACGACGAGTAAAAAAAAGAAAAAAGGAACAACAAAGTCACGGATGGATAATTTAGGAAGCCAGGGTCACTGCCTGTAATAGGTACCTGGAAGAGACAGACAGAGAGAGAGAGAGAGAGCAGACATACACTTAAGACTTTTCACTGTAACCACAACTGTATGTGTGTGTATATGGTAGAGTATCCAAAACAGTGGGAGATCTCTTAAGAAATTAACTAATCCATTTAGCGTTTGTCAACAATGTGGTATGCTGGATAGTTGACTGCATTGGAAAGATGTTACATCTGCACTAAAACGATCACGTGACAATAGGAGTCCTATTGAACCGTCTAACACGGCACTCAATGCACACACTGATTTAGTCAGGTAATGTAAGTTAAGGCCCAAACAGAGCCTGGGCCTCCAGTAGCTGGACTGACCTTTGTAAGCAGCCTCAGGTCTGGCTGGAGCGCGGGAAGAGTAGTGGCTCTCTGAGTACCTGTAGCTGGTCTCCACATTCTCATAGTCATGTGGATGAGGTTGAGGAGGCCTGAGAGAGAGGGGAGAGAAAGCGAGAGAGAAAGAAGGGCATTATATTGCTATAATAAGGTTGTTTCTAATGTAATAAGGGGTGTTACAATGTTGTAATAAGGTTGTATTAATGTTGTAATTATAGGCGTTGCAATGTTGTAATAAGGGGTGTTAATGTTATTATTACTATTATTTTATTTTTGGGGGGTGAGGGAGGGTTAGATCAGCTTTAATATTGCAGATAGATTGTAGCTTCCATCAATGTAATTGTATGCATCATTTCCAATCAATGTAATTGTCTGCATCCTTTTCTAATCCCCAATATATATATATATATATATATATATATATATATATATATATATATATATATATATATATATATATATATATATATATATATATACACACAGAACCAGTCAAAAGTTTGGACACACCTACTCATTCCAGGGTTTTTCTTTATTTTTACTATGAAATAACACATATGGAATCATGTAGTAACCAAAAAAGTGTTAAACAAATCAAAATATATTTTATATTTTATATTCTCAAAGTAGCCACCCTTTGCCTTGATGACAGCTTTGTGCATGACAAGTAATTTGTCCGACAATTGTTTACAGACAGATTATTTCACTTATAATTCACTGTATCACAATTCCAGTTGGTCAAAAGTTTACATACACTAAGTTGACTGTGCCTTTAAACAGCTTGGAAAATTCCAGAAAATGATGTCATGGCTTTAGAAGCTTCTGATAGGCTAATTGACATCATTTGAGTCATTTGGAGGTGTACCTGTGGATGTATTTGAAGGCCTATCTTCACATTCAGTGCCTCTTTGCTTGACATCATGGGAAAATCAAAAGAAATCAGCCAAGACCTCAGAAAAAAAAATGTAGACCTCCACAAGTCTGGTTCATCCTTGGGAGCAATTTCCAAACCCCTGAAGGTACCATGTTCATCTGTACAAACAATAGTACGCACGTATAAACACCATGGAACCACGGAGCCGTCATACCGCTCAGAAAGGAGATGCGATTTGTCTCCTTGAGATGAATGTACTTTGGTGCAAAAAGTACAAATCAATCCCAGAACAACAGCAAAGGACCTTGTGAAGATGGAGGAAACAGGTACAAAAGTATATATATCCACAGTAAAATTAGTCCTATATCAGCATAACCTGAAAGGCCGCTCAGCAAGGAAGAAGCCACTGCTCCAAAACCGCCATAAAAAAGCCAGACTACGGTTTGCAACTGCACATGGGGACAAAGATCGCACTTTTTGGAGAAATGTCCTCTGGTCTGATGAAACAAAAATAGAACTGTTTGGCCATAATGACCATCGTTATGTTTGGAGGAAAAAGGGGGCGCTTGCAAGCCAAAGAACACCATCCCAACCGTGAAGCACGCGGGTGGCAGCATCATGCTGTGGGGGTGCTTTGCTGCAGGAGGGACTGGTACACTTCACAAAATAGATGGCATCATGAGGAAGGAAAAGTATGTGGATATATTAAAGCAACATCTCAAGACATCAGTCAGGTAATTAAAGCTTGGTCGCAAATGGGTCTTCCAAATGGACAATGACCCCAAGCATACTTCCAAAGTTGTGGCAAAATGTCTTAAGGACAACAATGTCAAGGTATTGGAGTGGCCATCACAAAGCCCTGACCTCAATCCTATAGAACATTTGTGGGCAGAACTGAAAAAGTGTGTGCGAGCAAGGAGGCCTACAAACCTGACTCAGTTACACAAGCTCTGTCAGGAGGAATAGGCCAAAATTCATCCAACTTATTGTGGGAAGCTTGTGGAAGGCTACCCGAAACGTTTGACCCAAGTTAAACAATGCTACCAAATACTAATTGAGTGTATGTAAACTTATGACCCACTGGGAATGTGATGAAAGAAATAAAAGCTGAAATAAATCACTCTCTCTACTATTATTCTGATATTTCACATTCTTAAAATAAAGTGGTGATCCTAAATGACCTAAGACAGGGAATTTTTACTAGGATTAAATGTCAAGAATAGTGAAAAACTGAGTTTAAATGTAGTTGGCTAAGGTGTATGTAAACTTCCGACTTCAACTGTATATATATATTTTTTGTAAACACATACATATATTCATACATACACACACATATGGGGAGTTACAATGTTGTAATAAGGTGTTCTACATTGTTGTACCTAATACCTGAACAGCGCCGGAGAAGATGGCTGCCGTTTTACAGCCCTCTAACCATTTGTACTATTATGTGTGTTTTTCCGCGTTATTTGTAATTTATTTTGTACATAATGTTTCTGCCATCGTCTCTTATAACCAAAAAGAGCTTCTGGATATCAGGACAGTGATTACTCACCTCGTATTGGACGAAGATTTTTTCTTCAACGAGGCGGCCGCGAAGGATATCATACAGACACCCGACAAGGCCCAAATCCCCGTCATTCGCGTGAGGAAGAGACGGAGATATCGTGGACGTAGATCGGGGTGCCTTGTAAGGATCCGACGGCGAGCGAGTAAACTGCCTCTTCCATCAATCCTATTAGCCAATCTTCAATCATTGGATAACAAATTGGATGACCTAAGATTACGGTTATCCTACCAACGGGACATTAAAAACTGTAATATCCTATGTTTCACCGAGTCGTGGCTGAACGACGACAATGATAACATACAACTAGCGGGCTATACGCTACATCGGCAGGATAGAACGGCTGACTCCGGTAAGACAAGGGGTGGCGGTCTGTGTATATTTGTAAACAACAGCTGGTGCACAAAATCAAATACTAAGGAAGTCTCGAGGTTTTGCTCGCCTGAGGTAGAGTATCTTATGATAAGCTGTAGACCACACTATTTACCAAGAGAGTTTTCATCTATATTTTTCATAGCTGTCTATTTACCACCACAAACCAATGCTGGCATTAAGATTGCACTGAATGAGTTGTACAAGGCCATAAATCAACAGGAAAACGCTCATCCAGATGCAGCGCTCCTAGTGGCCGGGGACTTTAATGCAGGGAAACTTAAATCCGTTCTCCCTAATTTCTACCAGCATGTTAAATGTGCAACCAGATGAAAAAACTCTAGACCACCTTTACTCCACACACAGAGACGCATACAAAGCTCTCCCTCGCCCTCCATTTGGCAAATCTGACCATAACTCTATCCTCCTGATTCCTGCTTATAAGCAAAAACTAAAGCAGGAAGCACCAGTGACTCGGTTAATAAAAAAGTGGTCAGATGACGCAGATGCTAAGCTACAGGACTGTTTTGCTAGCACAGACTGGAACATGTTCCGGGATTCTTCAGACAGCATTGAGGAGTACACCACATCAGTCACTGGCTTCATCAATAAGTGCATCGATGATGTCGTCCCCACAGTGACCGTACGTACATACCCCAACCAGAAGCCATGGATTACAGGAAACATCCGCACTGAGCTAAAGGGTAGAGCTGCCGCTTTCAAGGAACGGGACTCTAACCCGGACGCTTATAAGAAATCCCGCTATGCCCTCCGACGAACCATCAAACAGGCAAAGAGTCAATACAGGGCTAAGATTGAATCGTACTCACACTGGCTCTGACGCTCGTCGGATGTGGCAGGGCTTGAAAACTATTACAGACTACAAAGGGAAGCACAGCCGCGAGCTGCCCAGTGACACAAGCCTACCAGACGAGCTAAACCACTTCTATGCTCGCTTCGAGGCAAGCAACATTGAAGCATGCATGAGAGCACCAGCTGTTCCGGATGACTATGTGATCACGCTCTCCGTAGCCGATGTGAGTAAGACTTTTAAGCAGGTCAACATTCACAAGGTCGCAGGGCCAGACGGATTACCAGGACGTGTACTCCAAGCATGTGCTGACCAACTGGCAAGTGTCTTCACTGACATTTTCAACATGTCCCTGACTGAGTCTGTAATACCAACATGTTTCAAGCAGACCACCATAGTCCCCGTGCCCAAGGACTCTAAGATAACCTGCCTAAATGACTACCGACCCGTAGCACTGACGTCTGTAGCCATGAAGTGCTTTGAAAGGCTGGTCATGGCTCACATCAACAGCATTATCCCAGAAACCCTAGACCCACTCCAATTTGCATACCGCCCCAACAGATCCACAGATGATGCAATCTCTATTGCACTCCACACTGCCCTTTCCCACCTGGACAAGAGGAACACCTACGTGAGAATGCTATTCATTGACTACAGCTCAGCATTCAACACCATAGTGCCCTCTAAGCTCATCACTAAGCTAAGGATCCTGGGACTAAACACCTCCCTCTGCAACTGGATCCTGGACTTCCTGACGGGCCGCCCCCAGGTGGTAAGGGTAGGTAACAACACATCTGCCACACTGATCCTCAACACGGGGGCCCCTCAGGGGTGCGTGCTCAGTCCCCTCCTGTACTCTCTGTTCACCCATGACTGCATGGCCAGGCACGACTCCAACACCATCATTAAGTTTGCAGACGACACAACAGTGGGAGGCCTGATCACCGACAACGATGAGACAGCCTATAGGGAGGAGGTCAGAGACCTGGCCGTGTGGTGCCAGGACAACAACCTCTCCCTCAACGTGACCAAGACAAAGGAGATGATTGTGGACTACAGGAAAAAAAAGAGGACTGAGCACGCCCCCATTCTCATCGACGGGGCTGTAGTGGAACAGGTTGAGAGCTTCAAGTTCCTTGGTGTCCACATCACCAACGAACTATCATGGTCCAAACACACCAAGACAGTCGTGAAGAGGGCACGACAAAGCCTATTCCCCCTCAGGAGACTGAAAAGATTTGGCATGGGTCCTCAGATCCTCAAAAAATTATACAGCTGCACCATCGAGAGCATCCTGACTGGTTGCATCACCGCCTGGTATGGCAACTGCTTGGCCTCCGACCGCAAGGCACTACAGAGGGTAGTGCGTACGGCCCAGTACATCACTGGGGCCAAGCTTCCTGCCATCCAGGACCTCTATACCAGGCGTTGTCAGAGGAAGGCCCTCAAAATTGTCAAAGACTCCAGCCACCCTAGTCATAGACTGTTCTCCCTGCTACCGCACGGCAAGCGGTACCGGAGTGCCAAGTCTAGGTCCAAAAGACTTCTCAACAGCTTCTACCCCCAAGCCATAAGACTCCTGAACAGCTAATCATGGCTACCCGGACTATTTGCACTGCCCCCCCACCCCATCCTTTTACGCTGCTGCTACTCTGTTAATTATTTATGCATAGTCACTTTAACTCTACCCACATGTACATATTACTTCAACTATCTCAACTAGCCGGTGCCCCCGCACATTGACTCTGCACCGGTACCCCCCTGTATATATAGCCTCCCTACTGTTATTTTATTTTACTTCTGCTCTTTTTTTCTCAACACTTTTTTTGTTGTTGTTTTATTTTTACTTTTTTTGTTAAAAATAAAAGAACTGTTGGTTAAGGGCTGTAAGTAAGATTTCACTGTAATGTCTGCACCTGTTGTATTCGGCGCATGTGACCAATACAATTTGATTTGATTTGATTTGATTTAATAGAGTGAGGTAAGGCGTTCTACATTGTTGTAGCTAATAGAGTGAGACAAGTACCTGGCAGCCTTTTGGTGGTTCCTGGGCCTCTGGTATTCCTCCTCTCGTGACCTGGGACGCACTACCTCCTCTGAGCTTGGCTGGAACACACATACAGAAAGACAGACAGGAAAACACCATCTGTGGTCTGGAATCCATTATCAACAAGTTGACAAAAACAGGCACCCTAAACTGTTCATATCAGCACAACAGTTAAAATAAATGCATCCCTACGAGGGACAAACATTACAGTATGGAACACAAATACCATCTTGATGACTATCAAAATACTGTACATGTAGTGCTAAAATCATAAAGTGTTATTAATCATAAAGTCATCTCATCGATGAGAGAGGGAGAGTCACCTTGAAGTCTCCTCCCTCTGGCCTCCTCTCTTCCAGCCTCATCCCCTGCTTCTCCTTCTCTCTGGACTTCTTGTACTCCATCTTCTCCTGCTCCATCAGCAGCCGGGCTATCTCCTGACAACACCAATACAACCTGGTTACTATACAGTTCTAGTACAAACAGACACGCTCCTTGTGCCAATGAATTTGAGAGTGGTAACATTTCTCCAGCCCCATCCCTCAGCGGTTTACCTAAACAAGTGGCTGGGTGACCACTTGTTTTTCCAATCCCAGATTGAACCTTTCAGGCACATAGTGCTGCTTCATCTTGCATCTGGCAGTATACACTGATATGTGATATGTATACACTAATAGGTGATATAATCCATGATGTGGTGGGATGTGATAACCCCAGGTTAACACTGACCAAAGAGAATAAATGGACCAAGGGACATCATTTATTTAACAAAGGTAAACCACTGTCACACTCAATAGCTGGCTTTATTGATGTGGTGAAAGTTGAGACTTCAATGACCATGAGAGACAGGGCGAGAGAGAGAGAGAGACAGGGAGAGAGAGAGAGAGAGAGAGAGAGAGAGACAGGGCGAGAGAGAGAGAGAGAGAGAGAGTTGGAGTGACACGTCAGTCAGTAAAGACAGAAGTTTCCAGACTGAGAGAAGCGGCCGCCTCCAACTTACCTCATCCTGAGCCACTTGGGCTGCGCGCTTGTCCATCTTGCTTGCCTGGAACCGAAAAACAATTAGAAACCAAGTTTGAGTCACAGAACATTATTGTCCCTAGGCTCTATCATGACAACATAGGAGGTGACCATGTTGAGACGGAGCCTTTCTCAAAGACTTCTAAGACATCTGACGCTACACAGCACAATACAAATCTGAGGTCTACTGAATGTAGCTTCCACTGTTCACACTAGTCAGCATATCACCAATATCTACATTCTGTTGTTAAGTTCCTGAAGTTAAATTGACAATGAACCCCAAAAATATTGCATAATGAAAGCTATAAATGTATCTATGATGCTGCTGTAACTAAATGCATCTAAAATAGGGGGCTATGGCAGAGGCTAACTGAATGTTGAGAGGGAGTATTACAGTACAAAGATGTAATATGGATGTTATGATCTCATAGTAAGGGTGTTTTAAAATGTAGGGTGTCATTCACTCGCTGACCAGTCCTCTCACCTTGACTTCCTCCTCCTGTAGTTTCCGGGCCACCTCCATGTCCAGGATCTCCTGCTCCCTCAGGTCCAGCTTGGCGATGCCCTGGGTGGCCTCGCCCATCCCGTACTCCCCTCCTACTACCACCGCTCCACGACCCCCTGGTCCTCCTTGCACGATACGACCTGCAGGGGGCGCCACATACAAGTTATTACAGATCTATGTAGAGTTGATGATATAACTACAGTCTCCCCAACTCTGATTCCTCCAGGGCTGTAGTGCAGTGTCTACTAGATTAAGTCACTGGCATTTTAATCAATGTCTGATTTACGGTCTGAGATAGTAAATATATGTCTGGACAAATCGATGGCAAATCAATGCCAGTACTTGATCAGTTGTGGTGAGTAGGGCTACACAGGGATAGAGAAAACACTGCACACCCACGGAAGCCCTTGAGGACTAGAATTGGAGTGCAATGCTAAGAAGGTTCCAGACAGAAATGTAATGTATACGAGCTGACAAATAATGGAATCATATCTGTTCTACACAGTCCATTTCTATCTGGACCATCTGTCATGTTGCGTTTCCCGATGTAACTGGATCCATTGAGCTCAAATCACAACAACTCCCTAGATTCAGCCATCAACCCCACACATGATTAACACCAGCCGCTGATTCAACTGATTCACATCAGAGGCCTGTTTCCCACCATCGGAATTTTATTGTGAATCAGGGACTTTTATTGTGAACTACAGTGGAATCATCACCATTATGATAATCAGATATTGGAAGGAGTGAAAGCCGCCACACCAAGGAGAGAGGAAGAAGATGAAGAGGAAGATAAGTGTATGATTAATAATTATTGTGTTAGGGAGCCAAAACCACCACCAGCAGCTCCCAGCAATGGGCCAATCAAGGCTGCACACACACACACAAAGTCGACCATGGGCCCGGCGCTGTGCCGTACCTGGCTCCCTGGGAGCGGGGTGCGTGTAGGAGCGCTCCGTGCCCATGCTGGGCCCCTCCCCAGGGTCCCTGTGACCTCTCCTCTCCCCCCTTTCTCTCCCCATCCCGCCGGGGCGGGGGCTCCTTCTGGCCTCCTCCTCACACAGCTCACTGGGGCCAGAGTAGAGCCTGGCCATGGGCCCCCACTTCCCATCATCCCCAGGGCCAGGGGCCTCCTCCCCACCAACAGTCCAGGCCCGGCTGTGGCTACTGGGGATGGGCTCGTCATAGTCTTCATCCAGACCTCGCTCCCTGCTCTTGGTTCTTTCTCGGTGTCTGTCTTTTTCTCTGTGTTTGTCTCGGCTATGCTCTCGGTCTCGCGATCGCTGCCCGTGTCTCTGTCCGTCTCTCGATCTCTCCTCGTGTCTCGGGGCGTCGCTCTCCCTCTCCTTGTTTCTCCTGGGTTCTCTTTGCCTGTCTTTCTCCCACTCTCTTTCTTTCTCCCTCGCTCTCTCCCAGGCCTTGTCTCTCTCCACAGGGTTGTGGGACGGCGGGGGAGGCCGGATGGGCCTCTCCTTCCTCCTCACCACCCTCTCCCCCTCCTCCCCTCTGTGTCTCCTGGGATCATGGCTGTCTTGGTAGAAGGTGGACTGGGACCCCTGGGGGTCTCGGCTCCTCTGGCCCCCTTTCCCTCTACTTCTACCCTCGGTGGGGTGGTGGTAGTCTGGGTACCTGCCCCCATGTTTCCCCCTGCTATTGGAGAGGTGGTCCTCGGGGTATGGGTCTCCATGCTTGCTCCTGCTACCCTCTCCCCTACTCTCTAAATGGTGCTCGGGGTATCTGGAACTACCACTGGTGCTAGGCTCTACAGGGTCGTATCGGGGGTATCTGGTCCTGCTAGGCTCAAAAGAACCGTACTCAGGGGAGAGGTCGCGTCGTGAGCCCGGGGTAAGGGGATCCGACTCGGGCGAGTGGGAGTTCGAACGAGGTTTGGGTTTGTCATCCAGGTCCAGAGGGGCTCGGATGGCTGGGTTGAGGGAAGGGATGAGGGGTCGATGTGGAGAGGCGGTGGAGAATGGAAGGAAGACATGGATGGATGGAACAAGACAATGACAGATGTGAACAAAACTGGGTTGGTTAGTGAGCACACAGGGTTAGTTAAGTCACAGCACCTGCATGTGAGGACACTGAGGGTTCAATGTTAAATGTTGAGCCATGGATATAATGTACAGTTTCGGCAAACTCAGTTTAAGTTTGATAATTAAATGGGTGCCATTTTGGCTCCAAATATTCCCAGACAATTGGATCTGAGTTAGAATGCAGAGTAGGATGTTATTATCATGGGAAGTTTGAAGCCAACATGGAGGGCTAGTTAGCCGATCCCTGCACATCTATAGCCGAGGTAAAACAAAGCTAAAGCTCCATGCACCTCAGACAGGGAGAAGGGATGACATGCAGGCATTCATATTATGACATTCAGTGACAGTGACATCCATGAGAAAGTAATGGAACAATATGGACATAGTATAGTAATGCGTGGTAGGCAGGCATGGTTGTAGTAATTTGTGGTATTTGACAGACGCAACCTCCTAGAGTGCGTCGTACCGAAGAGATGCAAATCAATAGCTTTCATGTGTATTGAGCTGTGGTTGGAGGCACTTGAAATTGAACCGTTAAAAAACATTGGCTGTGAAAATAATAATCAGCTTATAACAGCGTTTACCAAACTAGGGGTGTGTGGGGTCACCTGATTTGAAAATGGGGGTTGCGAGCGAGAAATCAGAAATAAAAAAATCTAATTCAAGCTTGGTTCATAGAACCAGTAGCCGCTAGATGCGGTTGTAATAAACAGATCGGTTTCTGTTTTCTTCCTACACGTGGCTCTATCATTTGAACGGTTTAAGCTACAAAATATTATGACCCCATCACTGAAAGATAAGACTGTTTCCCTCAAGCCGCACAGGACAGCATGGACAAGACCAGGCACAAAATCAGACTGTGGGAAAAAGAACATCAATGATGATGTTCTTTACACAGAATATCATTGAAAATTATTGTCTGATGATCTTCTGAACTTCCCTTTCTGATGCATTTCAGTCACTTCAAACCATACTTCCTTCAGATTGAAATACGGTCAAAAGTACTGTCAGACAGATTTGTAATAGACAGTCATAGCTCCAATTAAAAACGTAAACAATGGCCTTTGATTACATCACTTTTTTTTAATTTTTATATATGCTGAGGTCGCAAAATGGGGTCTTGTGCCAAAAAAGTTTGGGAACCCCTGGGTTATGGTAAGTGAACTGTTACAACCACAGTCGACATTCCTACTATGCACTGACGAATCACAGGCCTGCATTTGAGTAAAAACAAACGTGGAAAGCACACAAGTGTGTGTGTGTGTGCCAGTTATTTCTCAGCCTGTCGTCAGCTGAATGGAATGTCAGTCATCCTGGAGCTGTTGGTGAAGCTAATCTCATCAACTGAAACAACTGTTTATGTTTAACTTTTGAAATAAGGTGAGGGAATATACAAACCTACGTAACACATTTAGTGCTAATGTCTCCTTAATGACAGTGAAGTCATTGTTTAAAAAGTTCCACCCTCAACCTGGGCTGGTTTCGAATGGTAGCTTGAGGAACTAGCCTACTTTGCTCTCACAGTCAACTGCCAAAGGTATATTAGCTAACTAATGAGCGTGTGCTGAATATCTGTTAAAGCTGAGCAGTTGTCATGCTCTAACTGCAACATTGTGGAAATTATTCTCTCTAGCCTATTTCTGTCTCTTAATAAAAAACTGAGGCAAAGCCTGGATATCTTGTCTTCCTTCCTTCCTCCGTCTCCTCTCCCTCTCTTCTCTCTCCTCCTCTCTTTCCAGTTGTTTATCTGCGTAGAAGAGGCTGAACGTTAAACCAACCGTCTCTCCATGATTTGGAGGATTAAGACAAACATGGCAGCCAGGCAGTGCCCCCTCCCTTACTCACTTCCTAAGAGGGGCAGCCAATCCCACGAATAGAGGAAACGACACGCCAGAGATAAGACATGGCAGAGTGTGTGTGTGTGTGTGTGTGTGTGTGTGCAAGGGTATTTGAGGTTTAAAATGCTCAGCCAGACAGCATGTACACACACACACAGGGTAGAACTGTATATGAGGCTATAGTTCTTGGCCCATATTCATAAAGCGTCTCAGAGCAGGAGTGCTGATCTAGGATCAGGTCCCCCCCCCCATCCATGTAATCTTATTCATTGGGATCTAATCGGCAAAACTGATCCTAGATCAGCACGCCTACTCAAGACGGTTTGTGGATATAGAAAAATGCCTTTCACTAGGAAATAGATCCTTGCAGAAAGACAACAAGAAAGCAGAACATTCCTGACAGCAGTGAACGTCCCTTCAACCCTGTTCATGTCAACACACAGAGACGGAGGGAAAACCTGTGTGTGTGTGTTTGTGTGTGTGTCATCCACACCTAACCTACGTACTGTAACCACAGCCTTAGCTGCGGCTTGTGTAGTTTAGTAAGAAATCACTGACTATTCTCTCTCTGCTTCTTTAAAAGTGACTTTCGGGAGAAGAGAAGCTTTACTCCACATCTTTAGGTGTAATAGTGAAATTGAGAGAGGCCCTGGTCAAATATGCCTCCTCGTCTTCTTTGTCTACATCCAAGTAGCTAGGCAGCAATCAGGTGGGTCTGGGCCTGCAGGAAACCTCAGCCTACGTCAAGCCAACCGGACCCCACTGTGGGTGTGCCAGCTGGAGAGGAAAGAGCTGGGTTTTACGGGGTGCTGGAGAACATTAAAGTAACCAATTAAAAATACCTCCCGCGCACACACACACAGCCTGCTCATCCATACACATACCTGTGCCTCTAGCAGTGAGGCCTGAAAGAGCTTCTACCTTCTACCCCAGCAAGGGCTCAGTGAATAAGGTAAAATGCCTAATGCCCACCACTTTCCAATGAGACATATTACAATTATTAACGACAAATGTCTTACTGTTTTAAGGCAGGGGGATGGGGAGGCTGGAACCGACTATGAAAGAAACATTAACTGCCAAAAGGCTCCTTAAAGTTGTTTGGTTATTCTGACAGTAGGCAAGCTTCTAACTGTTTAAGATGGAGCCTTATTGCTGCAGTGAAGTCAAAGCTGTTCTCGCAGCCCTGCAAAACACTGTCTCAGCTCACTAAGGAGCAAAACCACTCTGTGTGTGTGCAAGAGAGAGAGAGAGAGAGAGAGAGAGAGAGAGAGAGAGAGCGAGAGAGCGATGACAAACGACTCCTTTTTACCTTAGCATCTACGCAGTACGCACACTCTCCCTCAAGGTCAACTATGTGCTTGAAACAGCCCTCCTAAATCCTCGACCTAAAATCAACCCTACTCTAACGCACGCACCACTCCACACACACGCCATGCATCTCCATCCCTAACCAAGAACACACTACTATATGACGCACTGTATGAACTTTCCAATTCACCCCTCGCCATAACCCACCCACCCCACCACACACGCATGCATGTGTGATGTACCCAGACACTCCCACCCCAACCATATCCCTCCCTCCAACAACAGAGGAATAGAATCCTAGATCCTTGAGACACAGACAGGGGGCGCTAGACCCACCTCCTTTATCCTCGTAGTACTCCTCCTCAAAGTTGGCCTCCAGCTGCTTCTGTCTCTTCCTCTCCTCCTTCATCTCCTTCTCCTGCAGCTTACGAGCGATGGCCTGGAAACACACGCACAGACACACAGACAGACACACAGGCACGCACACACAGACGCGCGAGCGCAGACAAACACACACACACATTAATAAACAAACCACTTCAAACTGCTGACACCTCACTTGTTATTTCTATCCTGGATTTCTCACAGAGATGAGCGGTTTTTCACTGAGGATTACAATTTAAAAAGTAGCCTATGAGGAATCAGTAGTATGGCCCTGTATATGCACAGTGCCAATCAATCAGACCTGGATTCAAATACTAGCCTATTTTAAACCTTTTAATACTTTTAGCATTTGCTTTAGCCTGCCTGGGCTAGTGGTTTGATGTTTTGGGACAGTTCTATTGGTTCCATTGAACCAGGTAAGCTCTATCAAGCACATACAAAGTATTTCAAATGATTCAAAATAGTATTTGAACCCAGGTCGGGTGCCAATAGGGCAATAATGAGATCACCATTGGGCTAGACATTCATTTCTAACGCTAAAGTTGAATAAACAAGTACAGGGTGTAATACTAGTAGTGGATTTGAATAGCCCAATCAGGTGACCCGCCCATGGTGACCCATCGCTCCTACAGAAGTGGTAGGGTAGAGGAGGTACACCCATGTTGATTGGGTTTAGGGTGAAGTTGCCCCTAGACCCTGATCTTGGGTAAGTTTAGCATTTTCCCCAGTAATGGTTCTGGTTAGGATTGGGGAAGGGGAAGCTGATCCTAGATCTGTACCTAGGGGAAACTTCACCCCGGAGCTGTTGATTGGGTGTGGGTGGTATAGTGTCACTTACCGCATCCTTCTCCTCCTGCTTGCGCTGCTGCTCCGCCTGTCGCACCAATTCCTCCTGAATCTCCTGGGCAATCTCATTGTCGCTGCGCTCACTAGGGGTGTGTGTGTGTGTGTGTGTGTGTGTGTGTCGGGAGTTAAGAAGCCAAACAAGAGGAGACAAAACATTAGAAGCAGAAACAGAACAGTCAACTACCCCAAAACCTGTAGCCTGCCCAAAGTTATTGTATGGATAGTAGGCCTATTTGCATCTTATCCATACTACACCACTCCATAACACTAGTGGCAATAACAAGGGCTTTCACAGAACACAACAAGGATGCTAGTGCTACCAGGATGTTAGTGCTTCTTCATCTGCATTACTTGCTGTTTGGAGTTTTAGGCTGGGTTTCTGTATAAGCACTTTGTGACATTTGCTGATGTAAAAAGGGCTTTATAAATACATTTGATTGACTAATCAAGCGCTAACTCGATAGCATATCCCTCTTTCTGTATTTCTTATTGGCAGAGTTCAAGTAGTCCCTCCCTGTTTCAGTCTTCTTCCTTTTGGTCTCTTCATGTTACGAAACAGATTTATCCAGTGTAATAAAGTTGTGATAGACGTCTTATCACACTGTATTTGTGATAGCTAGGCTAATACATTCTGGCTGTGATAGTTGATGCATTGAACTGTAGAAGGGTTGGCTCAGGGTGCCAGGGCAGACTATAACGGGTCAGAGATTAGGCAGATGGGACGTCTCGCTACCGATCCGTCACGCATATAGCCTCCACTCCAACGACCTGGGTGTGTGTGTTGTCAGCTGACAGATTCAGAAGCACAGCATCTGAGACTCAGCCTGATCATATCCGAGCTGACTGTGATTATTAGGAAGAATATGCCAATATGCAAATATGTATGCTATTTATTTTCAGTTTTATAATGCCTGGTCCTTTTAAAACAGTGGAGATTGCCAATAACAACAGTATGAGTGCATTGCCAAAATTAATAGACTTCCATTTGAATTTCAGCAAATGGCTCCTATTTGAATTCAGGTACCCTACTTGAAATCGCACAATTCTATATGTATTGTGATTCGATACTGTGATTTTATTGCGATTCGATGTTCCAAACATATTGCTCACCATATGTCTGCTGCAGAGGGACAAGAGAGAGCCATGAGAAAACTAGTTTTGATTTGTTATGGAAATAAAAGACAATAAAATGTTCTCCCTATTTTAAAAGAAAATGAAGAACAAACTATGAAATAAAAATACTAGAGTTTTGGTGAAGGTACAGCCAACTATTGCAAAAAATATTGTCAAAAATAATATCCCATTATGTAACTGTATCGATTTTATCCCACATCCCTACAAAACAGCCTACATGAAAAATAAAACAATATGAAATGTACAGTCCTACAATATTAAAATGTTTGTGTCTAGAGTGCATGTGTGTGGGGGAGAGAGAGAGAGAGAGAGAGAGAGAGAGAGAGAGAGAGAGAGAGAGAGAGAGAGAGAGAGAGAGAGAGAGAGAGAGAGAGAGAGAGAGAGAGAGAGAGAGAGAGAGAACGAGAACGAGAGAGAACGAGAGAGAGAACGAGAGAGAACGAGAGAGAGAACGAGAGAGAACGAGAGAGAGAGAGAGAGAGAACGAGAGAGAGAGAGAGAGAACGAGAGAGAGAGAACGAGAGAACGAGAGAGAGAGAACGAGAGAGAGAGAGAGAGAACGAGAGAGAGAGAACGAGAGAGCGAGAGAGAGAGTGAGAAAGAAATAAAGAAAAACACACTGGGCAAGGGCAGAGAAGATGGCAGCGGGAGCTCCCAGCATGCCAAGCAGCATTAGCCGGGCTGTATGGGCGGCAGAGCATCTGGCCTCTCTCTTGGGGGCGCTGCCCTGCTGCTAGCGAGCGTGTGAGGAAGGCTGACTTTGGAGCACAACTTTCACTGCGACGTGAGCCAGCATATTTGGCGAAAAAAAGTGGAGCACTTTCTTCCACATCTGACACCCTAAATGTGGCTGTTGTGTTGGGCGGTGGTAGGGTGTTGAGCATAATGTCATGGTGTGCATAACACAGTATGTGTGTGACTCATATGTACCTGTGCCATCTATGACTTGAGTTAAGGTGTGGGTTAGATCATGGTTATCTATGAGTGTCTCTAGAACCTTTGGTTAGGTTAAGATGGCAGTAGTGAACTAAATGTTTGTGTGGATGCGAGTGTGTTCTACATCTGACACCCAAATGTCTGCTGCTGTGTTATGGTCATAGTAGAGAGTCTGTGGTAGAATGAAGTGTATAATTAAGCAATAAGGCCCGAGGGGGAGTGGCATATTTAAGCAATGAGGCATGAAGGGCTGTTCTTAAGAACAACGCAACGCGGAGTGCCTGGATACAGCCCTTAGCCGTGGTATATTGGCCATATACCACAAACCCCTGAGGTGCCTTATTGCTAGTAAAAATAAATGTTTTGTCATACCCTTGGTATACGGTCTGATATACAGTGCAGTCGGAAAGTATTCAGACCCCTTCCCTTTTTCTACATTTTGTTACGTTACAGCCTTATTCTAAAATTGATTAACGAAAAACATTTCCTCATCAATCTACATACAATACCCCATAATGACAAAGCGAAAACAGATTTTTAGAAATGTTTGCAAAAAAACAGAAATAACTTATTTACACAAGTATTCAGACCATTTGCTATGAGACTCGAAATGGAGCTCAGGTGTATCCTGTTTCCATTGATCATCCATTGTAGTCCACCTGTGGTAAATTCAATTGATTGGACATGATTTGGAAAGGCACACACCTGTCTATATAAGGTCCCACAGTTGACAGTGCATGTCAGAGCAGAAACCAAGCCATGAGGTTGAGGGAATTGTCCGTAGACCTCAGGACAACCATCTCTGCAGCACTCCACCAATCAGGCCTTTATGGTAGAGTGGCCAGAAGGAAGAAACTCCTCAGTAAAAGGCACATGACAGCCCACCTGGAGGACTAAAGAACTCTCAAGAAACCAAGATTGAACTGTTTCGCCTGGTTGGAGGAAACCTGGCACCATCCCTACGTGAAGCATGGTGGTGGCAGCAGCATCATGCTGTGGGGATGTTTTTTCAGCGGCAGGGATGGGAGACTAGTCAGGATTGAGGGAAAGATGAACGGAGCAAAGTACAGCAAGATCCTTGATGAAAACCTGCTCCAGAGCGCTCAGGACCTCAGACTGCGGTGAAAGTTCACCTTCCAACAGGACAACGACCCTAAGCACACAGCCAAGACAACGCAGGAGTGGCTTCGGGACAAGTCTCTGAATGTCCTTGAGTGGCCCAGCCAGAGCCCGGACTTGAACCCGATCTAACATCTCTGGAGAGACCTGAAAATAGCTGTGCAGCGACGCTCCCCATCCAACCTGACAGAGCTTGAGAGGATCTGCAGAGAAGAATGGGAGAAACTCCCCAAATACAAGTGTGCCAAGCTTATAGTGTCATACCCAAGAAGACTCGAGGCTGTAATCGCTGCCAAAGGTGCTTCAACAAAGTACTGAGTAAAGGGTCTGAATACTTATGTAAATGTGTTATATAAATTTTTTTATTTTTAATAAATTTGCAAACATTTCTAAAAACCTGTTTTTGCTTTTGTCATTATTGGGTATTGTGTGTAGATTGATGAGGGATAAAAAAAATCAATTTTAGAATAATGCTGTAACGTAACAAATTGTGGAAAAAGTGAAGGGGTCTGAATACTTTCCAAATGCATTGTATACCACGGCTGTCAGCAAATCAGCATTCAGGGCTTGAACCACCCAGTTTATAATGTCTGCTATACCACAGCTTTCAGCCAATCAGCATCCAAGACCCAAACGACCAGGTTCATAATAGTATCTGTGTCACTCACATGTCCCGGTGCTGTCTCTTGGCCTTGGCTTGGGCCCTCCGGTCCTCCTCCTCCTGCAGCTGCTTGGCCAATGCTACGTCCTGCTGCACCAGACGGCTCTTGTGGACGTTGGATGCCAAGTGGCTCTCGACTGCAAGGACAAAATCAACAAACACCATGCTCAGAACTATTACACAATCAAGGCATTAACATGAATCACTCTCACAAGCTGCCTCCCAAACAGCACCCTTTTAGGACTCTGGTCAAAAGTAGTGCACTATGTAGGGAATAAGGTGCCATTTGGGACATCCTCAGTCAGTTCATCTGGCGAAACTGCAACGCTGAGGAACAAGATGGACGACATCAATCACAACCCTCAGGTTTATTTGTTTTGGTGCCTTTTAAACCGCAGGACTGGGAAGCAAGTACTTGGAGTTGAGAGTATGTTTATTTAGCAAACAGTTGGGACATACATTTTGAGTAGTAGAATTGCTGTTTAGAGTTCTATGGATGAGACGAGAGGGGATAACACAGACGCGTCGGCCCTGACGTTACTGGGCCTGACTCATTGAGCTTGGCTATGACAAACTAGCCCACTTGATCAACTTGATGAGGAGCTGCCATTCCAAGGCTGAGTGGCTACATGTGACAAGACAGGGCCATAAACCTGGACAGGGCAGGCTCTAAATCCTTGGTGACGCACTCCCGGCCCAAAACGTGTGAAGGAGCATCACTCACTCCCTTGCTACTCATTCAGCTCCACTGGACTGGCTATTGATCCACTCGTAGGTTTCACGTGAAAAGGACCAAATTACACCACAATTTACAAGAGATGCTCCATGAAGTTCCCGCGGCGAGATTGCGAGACGACAAAGATGGGAAGCAGTATATCATGGCGATAGGAAACCAATAGACTGAAATATCGATTTGAGGACAATGCTGATTGATTGTGTGGTGGGTTTACGGTGCCTCGCAAAATGTTTAGGGCAAACATACGACGCCAGAGAACAAAATATATTGTTACGTTCAATGCTATTTTTTTCTCCGGGGGAAAACAAATTACGGTTTGCTGTCATCTTTTTTTCTAAGAACACAGGATAAAGGTTTCTTGTTAACTCAACCTTGGTCTGATATCCTCCTAATCAGTGGGCCACAATCTGGTCTAAGACACTACAACTAGCCTCAGTCTATACACAGAGAAGTCTGGGAAATGAAGTTTCTGTATGGACTACCAGTTCTCTGTGGCTGGCATCCAAGAGGGCCAGATGGCATTGGACAATGACAAATAATGCATGGGACAGTGATGCTGGACAATGAAAAGGGAAATCATTCAGAGGCATAACAAAGCCCTAGTTTATAGGACTAATGTGATGGAGAGACAATGTCAGGCCTAGCTTGCTCATCTGGCTTCTGCCTGGGTTAAGAAACATGACGGATGCTTTTAGAATGTAGCCTATTTATGATCTCAACCCAAGGCCATTCATGTCTGCTGGTGCTTGACGGTTCTACCAGGGCTTTAAAGCAGTAGGCCCTATGTGAGTGGTCCTATATCCTACCGTGACAGCCATGCACTCAGTAGTTCTTCGGTTGAGTGAACCAAACCTTGCTTGTAGCAATCCCTCCCTGAGGACTTTTGAATCAAAATAATCGTTGTTTCCTCTCACAGCAGATGCAAACATGCCAAATGTTTTGGTTCAGCAGAGCTGGTTGTAGGGCAGTAGACATCTGTTGATTAGAGTGAGGATGACACTGTGCATTTAGGGGACAGCCAGGCTGTGTAAGAGTAATTCCCAGTGACCTCCAGGACAAAGGCCACGCAGACTGACTGCTGGCTGGCTGCTAAAACCAGAACTGTTGCTCTGTTAGAGAGGGGACCCGCCATGTCATGATGCACTATGACAGTGGAGGGTAGAAGACTGATACAAGGACAGACCCAAAAAGAATCCATAGGCTCTTCACATTCAGAGGTATGGATGGATACTCTGAACTGTACCTCCTATCATCCTGTGTAGTATTTCTCTTACAAGTTAACTTTGTGTTGAAAAGCCATGGATTTGAGCAATTTTACAGATTGAAAGCCATTATCGCTAGAGTGGTACATTCTGTCCTCCTAGGGCAGTGGGAAAGCAATGGGCTCCCAACTAAATAGTCAGAGGTCCAGACTCATAGACCTTAAATCTCCCTGGCCTTTTCATGTGAATAGTTATGGCTGAGGGATAGAGCTGGGACGATAAACCGTAAATTATCGACACTGACCATAATGATCACGCATCGCACTTATATTGTTCATTACGATAAGTAGCCTATACTAGAGAAACGTTGAAAACACGTAGTTTCCGGACGTTGAAAACACGTAGTTTCCGGACGTTGAAATCAGGTTCAATGAAAGCTGAAAATAAGTAATTTATAGATGTCTATGTTTGGGCCAAATCAAGGCTGTTCCAGAATGGACAAAATCTGAACCAAACATAGATGTCTGGTCCGGACTCAAAAAAACTAACAAATTGCATTCTAAACTGAAGATCATGATTACTTGATTATTGGTGTCAGACGTGTTAACTGGGGCAAAAGTGTGACACCAATCAGTCCCCAGAGGACTGGAGTTGCCCATCCCTGGCCTACAGTGTCGCCTGAAATTTAAATGTAGGAATGGCCATCTACAGTGAGGGAAAAAAGTATTTGATCCCCTCCTGATTTTGTATGTTTGCCCACTGACAAAGAAATGATCAGTCTATAATTTTAATGGTAGGTTTATTTGAACAGTGAGAGACAGAATAACAACAACAGAATCCAGAAAAACGCATGTCAAAAATGTTATAAATTGATTTGCATTTTAATGAGGGAAATAAGTATTTGACCCCCTCTCAATCAGAAATATTTCTGGCTCCCAGGTGTCTTTTATACAGGTAACGAGCTGAGATTAGGAGCACACTCTTAAAGGGAGTGCTCCTAATCTCAGCTTGTTACCTGTATAAAAGACACCTGTCCACAGAAGCAATCAATCAATCAGATTCCAAACTCTCCACCATGGCCAAGACCAAAGAGCTCCCCAAGGATGTCAGGGACAAGATTGTAGACCTACACAAGGCTGGAATGGGCTACAAGACCATCGCCAAGCAGCTTGGTGAGAAGGTGACAACAGTTGGTGCGATTATTCGCAAATGGAAGAATCACAAAAGACCTGTCAATCTCCCTCGGCCTGCAGCTCCATGCAAGATCTCACCTCGTGGAGTTCCAATGATCATGAGAACGGTGAGGAATCAGCCCAGAACTACACGGGAGGATCTTGTCAATGATCTCAAGGCAGCTGGGACCATAGTCACCAAGAAAACAATTGGTAACACACTACGCCGTGAAGGACTGAAATCCTGCAGCGCCCGCAAGGTCCCCCTGCTCAAGAAAGCACATATACAGGGGCGTCTGAAGTTTGCCAATGAACATCTGAATGATTCAGAGGTGAACTGGGTGAAAGTGTTGTGGTCAGATGAGACCAAAATAAAGCTCTTTGGCATCAACTCAACTCGACGTGTTTGGAGGAGGAGGAATGCTGCCTATGACCCCAAGAACACCATCCCCACCGTCAAACATGGAGGTGGAAACATTATGCTTTGGGGGTGTTTTTCTGCTAAGGGGACAGGACAACTTCACCGCATCAAAGGGACGATGGACGGGGCCATGTACCGTCAAATCTTGGGTGAGAACCTCCTTCCCTCAGCCAGGGCATTGAAAATGGGTCGTGGATGGATATTTCAGCATGACAATGACCCAAAACACACGGCCAAGGCAACAAAGGTGTGGCTCAAGAAGAAGCACATTAAAGGTCCTGGTGGCCAACTACAAGAAACGTCTGACCTCTGTGATTGCCAACAAGGGTTTTGCCACCAAGTACTAAGTCATGTTTTGCAGAGGGGTCAAATACTTATTTCCCTCATTAAAATGCAAATCAATTTATAACATTTTTGACATGAGTTTTTTGTTGTTATTCTGTCTCTCACTGTTCAAATAAACCTACCATTAAAATTATAGACTGATCATGTCTTTGTCAGTGGGCAAACGTACAAAATCAGCAGGGGATCAAATACTTTTTTCCCACACTGTATGTGGTAAAAAAAAGACATCCAAAAGACATTGCCTATGGTCCGTGCTTACTGGGGTGTAGCATACCTTGGTCGGCCTGCAATATAATTTGATGAATGCCCATCCATATTAGGCCCACCGTTTGTAAAACGGGCCGTTGCATATGGCTTTATTAGTCCTGATTCCTGAGACTAATCAAATTGGCTGAATATCAGTTATCCTGAGCCTTTTTGTAATGCGTTTACACAGCGAGAAATTAAGAAACATTTTCATTTTCGCTATGATCAGCTCATAAAAAATATACGGATACAAACTTGAAACCGCTGATCATGACAACTTAGCCCATCGGATGAAACTCCTGGACAGCAATTGTGAGTAGCCTGACTGTCCATTCCATATTGTCCATTTTACTTTGACCTGTCCTGTTTTTAGGATATGTTGTTTGTTAATATGTCAGCGCATTTGTTATTTGATTGGGTGCCATATAGGTTAAGCTATTTGATCGGCGAAACCTGCATGATGTAAAAAGTTTCAGTCTCATTACATTGTCATACATTTTATCTCCAGCCTGTAGGCTACAGAAAAGGCCACATACTCTTTCTACCATATACTATATCTGCGGCCGCCTAATCCTGCCTAATGAGCAGGCCGGTCTGGACTTTAAAGGATATTATGTTTTAAACTGTGGTGCACATTGTTATAAACGTATCGTTCTATTTATCGTTAGCGCATCAATTCAGGCAATTTATCCCAATATGGATTTTTGTCCATATTGCCCAGCTCTACTGAGGGATACGAGGGCTTATGCTGTAACCCCTGGCCATCTGGGTGATAATGTTTATTTGTGTAAGTAGGAAGAAGAAGTTATGTCTGGCCTGGGCTTTAACCTATTCTGGGAAGAGTGACTTTTTGACCTCAGGGCCTAAGGAATACTGGGAGGCAGCCAATGATAGTGCTTACAGTAAGATAGACGTCCATGACAGAAACCTAGGCTTTGAGTGAAACTGTGTGAAAAGGGGCGTCACCGAAAGATGAACGGCACACATTTACAACCCAATTATGATTAGACACACACAGACAAGTACACACCCACAGGCAGACACAAAGACACTGACATGGCAAAGATGACACGTTCATCTAAAAACACAAAGATGCAGACAAGAATTAGCCTAATCCAGGGATACAAACACCACAGACACACACAGGTTTCTCAGGAAAAATCGTAGAATCTTTGAGATTCAGATAGTTTAATAGTCACATGTACAGGGTTGCAGGTGTGATTGCAGGGTACAGTGAAAATCTTAAGCTTCAAGCAACACAACTGATTGGCTCAAATGCATTAAGAAGGAAATAAATTCCACCAATTAACTTTTAAGAAGGCAAACCTGTTAATTGAAATGCATTCCAGGTGACTACCTCATGAAGCTGGTTGAGAGAATGCCAAGAGTGTGCAAAGCTGTCATCAAGGCAAAGGGTGGCTACTTTGAAGAATCTAAAATATATTTTGATTTGTTTAACACTTTTTTGGTTACTACATGATTCCATATGTGTTATTTCATAGTTTTGATGTCTTCACTATTATTCTACAACGTAGAAAATAGTAAAAATAAAGAAAAACCCTTGAATGAGTAGGTGTGTCCAAACGTTTGACTGGTACTGTACATATTAACAACTGCAACAGTGATGAATGTTGTTGGGGTGGGGGCAGAGTAAAGTCCGCTGGGGGGAGGGTGGGGGTGGAATGTCCATAGGGGGACTAGAAGGGGAGGAGGCAGCAGGAGAAAGACTGTCCATAGGGGGAGAGGCAGGTAAGGTAAGTGAGAGTTGAGGGTGTGTGTGTGTGTGTGTATTGGGTGGGGGGAGTAGCGTGGGGAATGTCCATAGGGGGAGGGGGGAGCAGGTAGCTGATTAGTGGTGGCTATTCAGCAGCCTGGTCTGAGGGTAGAAACTATTGGCCAGTCTTTCAGTTTTTGCCATGATGCTCCTGTACTTCCCGCGTCTGAGTAATTGAAGCAGATGAGGCGTTTCCCCGATGACATCACAATCCCTGCTCATCTGATTGTGCTGGCCTAACGTCCACCCAGACTAGACCAGTCTGACAGAGAGACCAGACTGGAATTTGTTGTTGTCCTACAGTAGATGGGCATTAATGTGATCCAGACACAGTGAGCAAACGCCCAGCCCACTAACACACACCACAGCCCCAATGTGCTAATGCTGTGGTTGCAGCCTAGCAGGAGTCCTGCAGTGCCAGCCTGCTGGGAGAAGCGCACTCAGTTGCTATGCTCGTGTTTTATGGCTGCTTCCTGCCCGCTTCCGCTGACGCTGTGGTTTACGTTGTCAGACATGACCGATTTTCGGAGGGAAAATGTGTGGATTCATTAGACCTTTCTAAATTCTAAATGTGTGGAAAATGTTTGATAGTCTGTATTATCGTAAAGAAGACAAAATGGGAGCTTGGAATACTTTATGAAATATGCTGCAAAGGAATCTCAAAGTGCTCTTTCTAGACTGGAGGAGCAGTTTGCATAAAATAGTTGGGGCTATTATAGAAAAGATCTTGTAATTGCTTTGACGTAAATGAGACTTCAATGGAGGAAGTTTACTGTGCATGAAGCAGACTGTCTGCATCCAGATTTAAAGGAAAATAATGCCCTGAACAGATCCCAGCCCAAAGCACTCAGCCTTTGCCTGACACATTCGAAATAGGGTCTGTTCTCTGTTGCCCTGAGAGCGCTGCTTTGGTAACAGCCAGGACAACCTGAAACCATAAGGGATGGGAGGGAGAAGCTGACTCCAGGTCAGCCTGAGGTGTGGTGGTAGTATACTTACTTTCCTGCTCCTGGAGGTTATGGGCCAGGCAGTGGTCCTCCAGCACAGCAAAGTCTCGACACACTGTAGACAGGAAGAAAAAAAGGTTAGGAAGCTCTTCTGAAGGTTATCGGTCAACTTTAAAATGAACGTTTGTAGTGAAAATAGGCAATACAACTACACACTTGGGAAGTTGTCTCTTTTGATGCGATAACGCTGAATTACTTATGGAAAAACACACCAAAAGGCCTTTTGAGAAACTGTTTTTGGTGGTGCTGTATGACACAGAACATTGTTCCGTGTTACGAGACATTGTGCCCGCCTACACATTATGTTCTACTACAGTAAGCGCTGATAAGAGCAGTCGCCCCAATCAAGGGCAGGAAACTAACTTGAACAGAGCATGCAAGACTAAACAAGCTCCCCCAGTTTAACCTTAAGCTAATCTTACACTCTGCACTGATGGAGGCTATTGGGGCTGAACTACAGCATCAATTGGAGCAGTGGCAAGGCCATTGTAATGATACACATAACGCCCACAGAGAGGAAGTTCATGTCTGCTTGGTGGTCAAAAGGACGATTGCTGCACTACAAGCCGTCTCTGCCTGATGTCTGTTCAGAGAGCTAAAAGACAAAGAAGAAGCTAAACTAGCCTGTCTCAAGCAGGGCCCCTGAAAGACAAGCCTATATTTAGTAGTCTGTAAATAATGAGAAAAGCATGAACTATAACTGTTTTTGGTTTGAGTCAACAAGAGCTGTGCTCATTTTGAATTAGGCTCCCCATATCCCAATTTGTAAGTCGCTCTGGATAAGAGCGTCTGCTAAATGACGTAAATGTAAAATGTAAATGTAATCCCTTTTCTGGGCCGTATAGCCTAAGCTTGCTGTGGTAAAGCAACATATTTTTACAATACATCAAAATACAGAAAAACACACGGGAAAGCTAGTAATAAGTTACCAAATCTTCTAAGAACTTGAAAGTGAAAGTAGACAGACACTAATAGGCTCACTTCCAATGCACAGCAGCATGGCAAAGTTAAAAGTGTCTGCTATGCTGAACCTTCCTAGATGTCACTCAGTCAGAATAGCAATGCGCTTTATTTGCAGTATCTGGCATACATTGAGCCACTTCCGCACAAGCTTTTGCTGAGGACATGCAAACATTTTAATGAGCTTATGGGGAAGAGGAGGGAAGCAGCAGCTTCCAAACAAACAGTCAGCAGAACACTAACAAAAACCCTTCAACGGTCAGACTGAGGCAAAGCAGTTGTGAAGTGGCAAAGTGCTATAGTTTACATTTACATGAGTCATTTAGCAGACGCTCTTATCCAGAGCGACTTACAGGAGCAATTGGGGTTAAGTGCCTTGCTCAAGTTCAAGGCGATTCAGATAAACAGAACAAGAAGAATCCCAGAAGTAGAAATGACAGAGAGAGTGGAACTAATGGAGGAAATCTAGGGCTGCGTCCCAAATTGCACCGTACTGCCTATATAGTGCACAACTTTTTTTTAACAGGGCCCATGGGGCTCTGGTCAAAGTAGTACACTATGTAGGGCAGCGATCATCTTTTTCCACTTTAAGTTACAGTCTTATTCTAAAATGGATTAAGTTGTTTTTTTATAAACTGATATCACATTTACGTAATAATTCAGACCCTTTACTCAGTACTTTGTTGAAGCACCTTTGGCAGCGATTACAGCCTCGAGTCTTCTTGGCTATGACGCTACAAGCTTGGCACACCTGTACTTGGGGAGTTTCTCCCATTCCTCTCTGCAGATCCTCTCAAGCTCTGTCAGGTTGGATGGGGAGCGTCGCTGCACAGCTATTTTCAGGTCTCTCCAGAGATGTTCGATTGGGTTAAAGTCCGGGCTCTGGCTGGGCCACTCAAGGACATTGAGACTTGTCCTGAAACCACTCGTCTCCCAGTCCCTGCCGCTGAAAAACATCCCCACAGCATGATGCTGCTACCACCATGCTTCACCGTAGGGATGGTGCCAGGTTTCCTCCAGACGTGACACTTGGCATTCAGGCCAAAGAGTTCAATCAAGGTTTCATCAGACCAAAGAATCTTGTTTCTCATGGTCTGAGAGTCCTTTAGGTGCCTTTTGGCAAACTCCAAGCGGGCTGTCGTGCCTTTTACTGAGGAGTGGCTTCTGTCTGGCCACTCTACCATAAAGGCCTGATTGGTGGAGTGCTGCAAAGATGGTTGTCCTTCTGGAAGGTTCTCCCATTCAAAATGTAACGAGTACTTTTGGGTATCAGGGGAAAAGTATGGAGTAAAAAGTATATAATATTCTTTAGGAATGTAGTGAAGTAAAAGTAGTCAAAAATATAAATAGTAAAGTACAGATACCCCAAAAGTAGTACTTTAAAGTATTTTTACTTAAGTACTTTACACCACTGCCAAATCATGTCCATTCATTTGAATTTACCACAGGTGGACTCCAATCAAGTTGTAGAAACATCTCAAGGATGATCCATGGAAACAGGACGCACCTGAACTCAATTTCGAGTCTCATAGCAAAGGGACAGAATACTTATGTAAATAATATAAATTCTCAAATTTCTAAAAACCTGTTTTCACTTTGTCATTATGGGGTATTGTGTGTAGATTGATGAGGACATAAAAAAAAAATCCATTTTAGAATAAGGCTGTAACGTAATAAAATGTGGAAAAAGTCAAGGGGCCTGAAAACTTTCTGAATGCACTGTATGCCTACTTTGTCCTTGTCTGTTGGCTTTTTTGCATATCATTTGTTTCAATACAGATCCTATTTTGACTCACAAAACCATTCAAACGAAGTCTGATGTGTTCTCCCACTTTTCCCGAAATATTTGCATAACGTCACAAACCCAGCTGCTGCGGTCATTCGATGACATATAGGCCTATAGAGAATCAGTGAACTCACTCAAGCACACCCCCTTAAAAGCACCCATCAATCAAAGCCACCAGCGTACAAAACATTAGGAACACCTTCCTAATATTGAGTCCCCCCTGTATTTAATACATGTATTAACATACATTTATGTAACCAAATGACAGGGATTAACGATAAATTGCCTGTTTTACAAACGGTAGGCTACCACATGGGCATTCATAAAAGTGCATTAAGGGCCGACACTGTATAGCCTAGGCTACCATTCTACTTTGCGGGGATAGGAGGGTCCTTTTTTTGATCTCGCCTAGGGCAGCATATCGGCCAGGACCGGGCCTGATCAGCGTTGATTAGTCTATAAATTAAGAAAAGATTCCGCATCAAATTATACCATGCCAGGTTGGAGAGGATTGTAGCATTGTCCATTTGACACAACATTAGCGCTTTATAGGCCTCTGAGCCAGAACAACATTGTCGACTGCTGTTGAATAATTAATGAATAGTCAGACACATCCAACCTTTAAAAGACCGATTTATTTATTTACTAGCAAGCAATGAAAATGTGCATTGTATAAAAGAATGTCCAAACATCAAATTATTCTTTTTACGGAAGTGCCATAGCCTACACCCCTGCGCATCTAGTGGATTAGCTGCTCGAGCATCAAAGGACAGTTGGAAAGAGGAGGAGATGTAGACATTTTATTAAAACAGACTAAGTTAGCAAACAATTGCTTATAATTATTAGTAAACACTCCCGGTATAAGGTAAAGTTTATCTACATGAAAATAACGTTGTTGTTTTTTAATCCTAAAATGAATGTAGACCTATTTAAACAGTTTTGACGGCTATTTTATTTTCATGACGGTCTTCATCCATAATGACAGTTACCGGAGTTGTTAATCCAGTTCTATGAGTGGAGCGGAGCCCCATAGGGGAGCTCTGCTCCTATTGGTTTACCCCGCTGCCTAGGCAGCGAACAGCCTGAGACAAAATTATGCACACATCTGCAGCCAATAGGAGTTCAGGTGTCCCTATAAGAGGGGACGCTTCCCCTCAATCAGCCTCCCATTATCTTCAGCGACTGGACTGAAGAAGCCGAGAAGACTAGACTCAGGACGAGAAAGCCGACGTCGATTTTCCAAGTCTCGACGTCGTCCTAAAATGAGCACACCTAGAGATTTTCCACCCCCAAAAGCTCTTTTCAGAGCTCAATTTATCTTCAGCGAGACTGGAGGGTCGGCAGGGCCTTAAGTCCTATGGGGCTCCGCTCCACTCATAGAACTGGAGTTACAACTCCGGTAACTATCGTTCTATATCGTGGAGCTCCGCCACATATCGGTTTAAGGCGGAGCGCAACGCTCCAAAATGTACTCCCTGCCGAACCCAACACTTCCCACTTAATGAAATGGCTGCGACCGAGTCCCACAGTACTGTGACACACTGTGTCACAATATACTGTGTCCTCAGTACAATCCGCCCCACCTAGTCCAATGGCATTGCCAATGTCTAGTGGGCAGATAATCAGAATATGAGTCATACTAATCTGAACCAGCAGATAAATGATGTCACAATTCCATCAAAATCTATGACTGGTCTAATAGTAATGTAACCAAAGTTACAAACACTATTTCCCTCATCATTCCGCCCCAACCCAGTATACCCTGGTGGGCAGATCAATAACATGCCTACTACTGTACTGAACATGTCAGTCAGGAGTCATGCCATATATGTCCTGTCTCTTCAGTCCTGCATTCCTTTCTCAAGTCCTCCCATCAGCTACGCTGAGTACAGACTGAGCCAAAGAGTTCGAAGACATATCTAAGAGATAGAAACTGATAAAAGGAGACAGTGACGACCACGACGCCGCTGCACAAATATCCTCTACCCCTGTTCCTCTGAAAAGGGCAGTAGAAGCCGCTACTCCACGAGTGGAGTGGGCTCTTATATCCTGAGGCAATGGCCGCCCCGCCGCCTCATACGCCTTCTCAATGGCTTCACAAAGCCAATTTATTTGTATTTATTTAACCTTTATTTAACCAGGTAAGCCAGTTAGAACAAGTTCTCATTTACAACTGCGAACTGGCCAAGATAAAGCAAAGCAGTGCGATAAAAACAACAACACAGAGTTACACATGGGATAAAACAAAACATACAGTCAATAACACAATAGAAAATCTATATACAGAGTGCAAATGTAGTAAGTTATGGAGGTAAGGCAATAAATAGGCCATAGTGCAAAATAATTACAATTTAGTATTAACACTGGAGTGATAGATGTGCAGAAGATGTGCAAATAGAGATACTGGGGTGCAAATGAGCAAATAAAATAACAATATGGGGATGAGGTAGTTGGGTGGGCTAATTACAGATGGGCTGTGTACAGGTGCAGTGATCGGTAAGCTGCTCTGACAAGTGATGCTTAAAGTTAGTGAGGGAGATAAGAGTCTCCAGCTTCAGAGATTTTTGCAGTTCGTTCCAGTCATTAGCAGCAGAAAACTGGAAGGAATGGCAGCCAAAGGAGGTGTTGGTTCTGGGGATGACCAGTAAGATATACCTGCTGGAGCGCATACTACGGGTGGGTGTTGCTATGGTGACCAATGAGCTAAGATAAGGCAGGGATTTGCCTAGCAGTGATTTATAGATGACCTGGAGCCAGTGGGTTTGGCGACGAATATGTAGTGAGGACCAGCCAACAAGAGCGTACAGGTCACAATGGTGGGTAGTTTATGGGGCTTTGGTGACAAAAAGGATGGCACTGTGATATACTACAGTGAGGGAAAAAAGTATTTGATCCCCTGCTGATTTTGTACGTTTGCCCACTGACAAAGACATGATCAGTCCATAATTTTAATGGTAGGTTTATTTGAACAGTGAGAGACTGAATAACAACAACAAAAATCCATAGAAACGCATGTCAAAAATGTTATAAATTGATTTGCATTTTAATGAGGGAAATAAGTATTTGACCCCTTTGCAAAACATGACTTAGTACTTGGTGGCAAAACCCTTGTTGGCAATCACAGAGGTCAGACGTCTCTTGTAGTTGGCCACAAGGTTTGCACACATCTCAGCAGGGATTTTGTCCCACTCCTATTGCAGATCTTCTCCAAGTCATTAAGGTTTTGAGGCTGACGTTTGGCAATTCTAACCTTCAGCTCCCTCCACAGATTTTCTATGGGATTAAGGTCTGGAGACTGGCTAGGCCACTCCAGGACCTTAATATACTTCTTCTTGAGCCACTTATTTGTTGCCTTGGCCATGTGTTTTGGGTCATTGTCATACTGGAATACCCATCCACGACCCATTTTCAATGCCCTGGCTGAGGGAAGGAGGTTCTCACCCAAGATTTGACGGTACATGGCCCCGTCCATCGTCCCTTTGATTCGGTGAAGTTGTCCTGTCCCCTTAGCAGAAAAACACCCCCAAAGCATAATGTTTCCACCTCTATGTTTGACGGTGGGGATGGTGTTCTTGGGGTCATAGGCAGCATTCCTCCTCCTCCAAACACGGCGAGTTGAGTTGATGCCAAAGAGTTCGATTTTGGTCTCATCTGACCACAACACTTTCACCCAGTTCTCCTCTGAATCATTCAGATGTTCATTGACAAACTTCAGACGGGCCTGTATATGTGCTTTCTTGAGCAGGGGGACCTTGCGGGCGCTGCAGGATTTAAGTCCTTCAAGGCGTAGTGTGATACCAATTGTTTTCTTGGTGACTATGGTCTCAGCTGCCTTGAGATAATTGACAAGATCCTCCCGTGTAGTTCTGGGCTGATTCCTCACCGTTCTCATGATCATTGCAACTCCACGAGGTGAGATCTTGCATGGAGCCCCAGGCCGAGTGAGATTGACAGGTATTTTGTGATTCTTCCATTTGCGAATAATCGCACCAACAGTTTTCACCTTCTCACCAAGCTGCTTGGCAATGGTCTTGTAGCCCATTCCAGCCTTGTGTAGGTCTACAATCTTGTCCCTGACATCCTTGGAGAGCTCTTTGGTCATGGCCATGGTGGAGAGTTTGGAATCTGATTGATTGATTGCTTCTGTGGACAGGCGTCTTTGATACAGGTAACAAACTGAGATTAGGAGCACTCCCTTTAAGAGTGTGCTCCTAATCTCAGCTTGTTACCTGTATAAAAGACACCTGGGAGCCAGAAATCTTTCTGATTGAGAGGGGGTCAAATACTTATTTCCCTCATTAAAATGCAAATCAATTTATAACATTTTTGACATGCGTTTTTCTGGATTTTGTTGTTGTTATTCTGTCTCTCACTGTTCAAATAAACATACCATTACAATTATAGACTGATCATTTCTTTGTCAGTGGGCAAACGTACAAAATCAGCAGGGGATCAAATACTTTTTTTCCCTCACTGTACATCCAATTTGCTGAGTAGAGTGTTGGAGGCTATTTTGTAAATGACATCGCCGAAGTCAAGGATCGGTAGGATAGTCAGTTTTACGAGGGCATGTTTGGCAGCATGAGTGAAGGAGGCTTTGTTGCGAAATAGGAAGCCGATTCTAGATTTAACTTTGGATTGGAGATGATTAATGTGAGTCTGGAAGGAGAGTTTACGGTCTAACCAGACACCTAGGTATTTGTAGTTGTCCACATATTCTAAGTCAGACCCGCTGAGAGTAGTGATTCTAGTCAGGCAGGCGGGTGCAAGCAGCGTTCGATTGAAGAGCATGCATTTAGTTTTACTAGCATTTAGGAGCAGTTGGAGGCTATGGAAGGAGTGTTGTATGGCATTGAAGCTTGTTTGGAGGTTTGTTAGCACAGTGTCCAATGAAGGGCCAGATGTATACAAAATGGTGTCGTCTGCGTAGAGGTGGATCAGAGAGTCACCAGCAGCAAGAGTGACATCATTGATATACACAGAGAATAGAGTCGGCCCGAGAATTGAACCCTGTGGCACCCCCATAGAGACTGCCAGAGGTCCAGACAACAGGCCCTCCAATTTGACACATTGAACTCTATCTGAGAAGTAGTTGGTGAACCAGGCGAGGCAGTCATTTGAGAAACCAAGGCTATTTATTCTGCCAATAAGAATGCGGTGATTGACAGAGTCGAAAGCCTTGGCCAGGTCGATGAAGACGGCTGCACAGTACTGTAATTTATCGATCGCGGTTATAATATCGTTTAGGACCTTTAGCGTGGCTGAGGTGCACCATGACCAGCTTGGAAACCAGATTGCATAGCGGAGAAGGTATGGTGGGATTCGAAATGGACGGTGATCTGTTTGTTAACTTGGCTTTCAAATACTTTCGAAAGGCAGGGCAGGATGGATATAGGTCTGTAACAGTTTGGATCTAGGAGTGTCACCCCCTTTGAAGAGGGGGATGACCGGCTGGTGGCCGAGGTAGGGGTAGCCAGGTGGAAAGCATGGCCAGCCGTAGCATTGCTTATTGAAATTCTCGATTATCGTAGATTTATCAGTGGTGACAGTGTTTCCTAGCCTCAGTGCAGTGGGTAGCTGGGAGGAGGTGCTCTTATTCTCCATGGACTTTACAGTGTCCCAAAACTTTTTGGAGTTAGTGCTACAGGATGCACATTTCTGTTTGAAAATGCTAGCCTTTGCTTTCCTAACTGATTGTGTATATTGGTTCCTGACTTCTCTGAAAAGTTGCATATCGCGGGGGCTGTTCGATGCTAATGCAGTATGCCACAGGATGTTTTAGTGCTGGTCAAGGGCAGTCAAGTCTGGGGTGAACCCCAGGGGCTATATCTGTTCTTAGTAAGGAATTTTTGGAATGGGGCATGCTTATTTAAGATGGAGAGGAAAGCACTTTTAAAGAACAACCAGGCATCCTCTACTGACGGAATGAGGTCAATATCCATCCAGGATACCCGGGCAAGGTCAATTAGAAAGGCCTGCTCGCTGAAGTGTTTTAGGGAGCGTTTGAAAGTGATGAGGGGTGGTCGTTTGACCGCGGACCCATTACGGATACAGGCAATGAGGCAGTGATCGCTGAGATCCTGGTTGAAGACAGCGGAGGTGTATTTAGAGGGTAAGTTAGTCAGGATGATATCTATGAGGGTGCCCATGTTAATGGATTTAGGGTTGTACCTGGTAGGTTCCTTGATAATTTGTGTGAGATTGAGGGCATCTAGTTTAGATTGTAGGACGGCCGGGGTGTTAAGCATATCCCAGTTTAGGTCACCAAGCAGTACGAACTCTGAGGATAGATGGGGGGCAATCAATTCACATATGGTGTCCAGGGTCTGTAGCAAGCTGCAACAATGATAGACTTATTTCTGGAGAGGTGGATTTTTAGAAGAAGAAGGTCAAACTGTTTGGGCACAGACCTGGATAGTATGATAGAGCTCTGCAGGCTCTCTCTACAGTAGATTGCTGGCAGTTCTATCTAGATGGAAAATGTTGTAGTTGGGGATGGACATTTTAGAGTTTTTGATGGTCCTCCTAAGCCAGGATTCAGACACTGCTAGAACATCAAGGTTGGCGGAGTGTGCTAACTAACGCAGTTCTACTGGTTCCGACCCACTTCGCGTCTACCCTACGGGGTCACGATGTGTTGGTCTGGTCAGACAACCGAACCACAGTAGCCTACGCAGTGAGTAACTCAAACTTAGGGAGGAGCCTTCTGATGTTAACATGCAAAAAAACAAGGCTTTTACGGTTACAGAAGTCAACAAATGATAGCGCCTGGGGAGTAGGAGTGATACTGGGGGCTACAGGGCCTGGGTTAACCTCTACATCACCAGAGGAACAGAGGAGGAGTAGAATAAGGATACGGCTAAAGGCTTTAAGAACTGGTCTTCTAGTGCGTTGGGTACAGAGAATAAAAGGGGCAGATTTCCGGCCGTTGTAGAATAGATTCAGGGCATTATGTACAGACAAGGATATGGAAGGATGAGTACAGTGGAGGTAAACCTAAACGTTGAATAACGATGAAAGACATAGCATCACTGGAGGCACCGATTGAGCCGGTCTCCACGTGTATGGGGGGTGGGACAAAGGACCTCTCTGAGGCTGGTTGAGTGGGACTAGGGGCTCTACAGTGAAATTGTATAATAAGAACTAACCGGAACAGCAATAGGCAAGGCATATTGACATGGGAGAGAGGCATAAAGCAATCACAGGTGTTATTCGAGAGAGCTAAGACAACAACTGGTAATGGTGACGAAAGTTTGGGATGAGGCTAAACAGATAAAACAGGACAGAGGTACCGTGTAAAGGAACAGTCCAGCAGGCATCAGCTGTGCAGCTGAGTGATCATAAGGTCCAGTGAACAGCAATAGGTGAGACCGGGAAGTTCAAATGGCTGCTACATCATGTCTCGAGGACCGCCTCGTTCAAGTAGCCTGGAATGTGTGCTGCTCTCAACGAGCGCAGGTGCTCGTGAACCCACAGCCACAATTCCTCCGCCGACCGGTGGAGTGAAGGAGACCTGACTCCTCCCTGACGATTGATGTAGGCTACTGTGGTTCGGTTGTCTGACCAGACCAACACATCGCGACCCCGTAGGGTAGACGCGAAGTGGGTCGGAACCAGTAGAACCGTTTCAACTCCAAGAGGTTGATGTGGCGACTCGAAAGAGGCCACACACCTCCTATCGCCTGGGTCTTACATGTCCCTCCCCATCTAGTCAGAGAGGCATCTGTAAACACTGGACTGTAGGAGGACACTCTGCCTATCGGGACTCTGTGCGTAAGAATGCACGGGTCTCTCCAGTAGTTCAGATCTGCTCTGAGCGAGAGAGGAACCACCAACAACCGACGACGCTGACGCACTGGGTCTAGTCGTAGTTGGGCGAACCATCGCTGTATCCTGCGCATTCGCAGGACTCCCAGCGGAACCACGAAATGGGCCGACGACATGAGACCCAAGAGTGACATGACCGAAAGCGCTGTTACCGTGTGATTCGGATGAAACCTTCGTAGGGCTAGCAACGGCGCAGCCCATCGAGGATCCCAAATTCGAGCCCTCATCGTCACAGTGTCTAGCTGTATCCCCAGATAGACAATCTGATGACTGGGCCAGGGCGTGCTCGTCCTTCAGGTCTATGCTCGTACAAAAGTCTCTCCTCTGGACACATTCCAGTAGACGTTTTGTCGTTAGCATTCGAAAAGGGCCATTTGGTTACGCTCTCGTTGAGAACGCGTAAATCAAATATTGGCCTCATCCCCCCCGTCTTTTTGGGCACCAGGAAGTAGGGCGAATACAGCCCCCTGTTCCTTTGATCCCAGGGAACTACTGTGACCGCCTACTTCGCCAAAAGTTCCGTAATCTCTGTAACGAGAGCGGCTACTTTTTCCGGCGTTTTCATCACCGTCTCTACCACCCCCCTAAATGGGGGAGGGATCCAATGAAATTAGATGGCATAACCCTTCTCCAGCGTCTGGTCTAGCCAGCGGGAGAGGGTACAGCTTCGCTGCCACTCCCAATAATGTTGAGAAAGCGGAACAGCGCGAAGCTGTGGTGCATTCAGTAGGAAGGACCTGTATTCCTCGACGGCCCTCGCCGCCGCTGTTCCCCAACACTGAAGTGGTGGAACAGGCCAAGGCGAGCCTCCCATGAAAGGGAGAGGAAACATGAGCACGTTCTGAGAGAAACAGGGGCGCCGATATGTTGGTTATACTCGTAACCTCGTTATCCCAGCCCTCCGTGAACGCAGCACGGGTCTGAACTGTACTGACTGAGGCGCTAGCCTGAGTCAGAGCGCCGTCCCCCAATAGCGATTGCCTCATCATTCCATTACCTGGCTGTGTACACAGTCTGCTATGTGAAACCTCCCCTACAGTACTCCTAGGAATCTGTGGTGTGAGGTTTTTATGAGGTATAGCAAGGCGGCGCCTTGTTACCTTACTTACACCTGCCTCATGTGTACGCTCAGCTACGCACCCTTGGTGGGCTGTGCTACACTCAGTGGTGAGAGAGAGAGAGAGAGGTATGTATCATGGAAAAAGGGCTCTCTTGTGACAAAGTCAATTGGAGCCAACTCTTTATTACATACACCATAAAACACAGTTTCCTCCGTACCCACAACAGAAGGGTGGGGGGGAATAGTGGGCACAGTCGAACCAGGCGCTGTGCCGTCTCCCATTCTCTCCCCCTCTCCATGTCATAAGCGCCGTCTTTTCTGGCTGCCCTTCGGGTGATGCCAGGATGACGTGCTGATGACCTCCATCGCCGGCAGGATGGTCGGAACCTCTGGCGCTGCCGGAGGGGCGGAGCCCTCTCCCCTGCTGCTGGAGGCCGCCGTCTGACGCCGGGCACGATGCCTCGCAGTAGACCCAGGCCTACTAGAAGCGGTGGATGTTGACGGTTTCCGTGGCGCAGAGCTAGATCTCCCTGCCAGTGGCAGGCGTCTGGCCAACTCTTCCTCTCTTCGTCAATCTTAATGAAGCGCTCCGTCGCATCCTTGACGGCGACCCCAAACAGGCCGTCGTAAGAGATGGGGGCGTTCAATAGTGAAGCTCTATCGGCCTCCTTCATGGACAGCCAGAGGTGTCGCTCTGTGACCACCAAAGTGGCCATGGACCTCCCTGCACAAACGGCCGATGCCTGCATCAGGTGGAGAATAGCGCCAGAAATCCTGGAAGCCTCTTCCACCTCCTCCCCCGAGAGCTCAGTCTTACCCGTGGTTAGACGGGACAGAGAGGCTGCGAGGAGGGCAATTTTGTTTGCTGCTGCTACAGCCTGGGCTCCCAACTCAAAGGACTTCTCAACCAGCTGTGCTGTGAGCCAGTCCTTCTGTGTAGGCAGAGTGGCTTTTTTGGACGAGGGCCAGGAACTCGAACCCGGCACGCAGCCATGGTGCTCTCGAGTCTGGGGATTCCCTTAGAAAAGCCCTGCTGTCTCCCTTCCACTCTGGTGAATGGGAGATACGCCTTGGTCGGCGCACGCTCCGCCAAGGCTGCCTCCCATGAGCCCTCAACGTATTTGTTGAGTGAGGGCATGGCCGGAGCCAAAGGTTCCACCGCCCTCCATGTCCACTTCCGGGTTGGAGGGAACAGGGGCAGCTTAATCTCAAGGCGCTTAGCAGCCCTCTTGATGAGCCCTGGAAAGTCAGAGCGCATAGAGGCTGTGGCGTAAGATGGGCTGTTGATAATTCAGAGCCGTGTCGTCATCGCCCAGGAATGAAAATGACCTTGCACTTCCCAATGGAAAGGGGGACTTGAATGACTGGGTCAATGAGACGGATTGTTCCAATGGAATATCCATCTCTTCCCCAATATCCCGGTCATCTCCTGAGTCTGCACCCTCAAATGACGCCTCAAAAACTGAGGCTAGCACCGATAGCACATCCTCAAGAGGGATATCCTCCCTGAAAAATGCCCAACGCTGCTTCCTCTCCTTTAAAGAAAGGAGGGCGCAGCTGGCGCATAGTGGAGGATCTATGAGGCCGTCCCTGGCGTGCTGTGACCCTAAGCACACAAGACAAAAGTCTTGGGAGTCGACAGCCGCCATGGAAGAACAGCGACATTGAGCTCTGACAAGAGCTTTTGGGGGTGGAAAATCTCCAGGTGTGCTCATTTTAGGATGACATCAAGACTTGGAAAATCGACGGCGGCTTTCTCGTCCTGAGTCTAGTCTTCTCGGCTTCTTCAGTCCAGTCCAGTCGCTGAAGATAATGGGAGGCTGATTGAGGGGAAGCGTCCCCTCTTATAGGGACACCTGTACTCCTATTGGCTGCAGGTGTGTGCATAATTTTGTCCAGGCTGTTCGCTGGCTAGGCAGCGGGGTAAACCAATAGGAGCAGAGCTCCACGATATAGAACCGTCAGTTACACGGTTATTCAAATACCATCACAGCCCTATTAAAATCACTTGGAGCTGATTTGCTGGTGTTTTTAGTCTTTTATGTCCAACATAACATTTAAGGAGGGCAAAAAAATAAAAAATAAAAAATAAAAAATAAAAGAATAATCACCCAGTTGGGGAACACTGATGTAGGGAATAGGGTGCCATTTGAGACACATCCTAAATGTCTGACTGAGATGGATGTCTTTGGGAGACATGCACTGTCCTGCATGTTTTCCCTTGTGCATGACTTGAACAACAATTTAACTAACAGTTGTCGTGACGTGACTTACTTTAATGTATGACTGTTACAGTGGGGGAAAAAAGTATTTAGTCAGCCACCAATTGTGCAAGTTCTCCCACTTAAAAAGATGAGAGAGGCCTGTAATTTTCATCATAGGTACACGTCAACTATGACAGACAAAATGAGAAAAAAAATTCCAGAAAATCACATTGTAGGATTTTTAATGAATTTATTTGCAAATTATGGTGGAAAATAAGTATTTGGTCAATAACAAAAGTTTCTCAATACTTTGTTATATACCCTTTGTTGGCAATGACACAAGTAAAACGTTTACTGTAAGTCTTCACAAGGTTTTCACACACTGTTGCTGGTATTTTGGCCCATTCCTCCATGCAGATCTCCTCTAGAGCAGTGATGTTTTGGGGCTGTCGCTGGGCAACACAGACTTTCAACTCCCTCCAAAGATTTTCTATGGGGTTGAGATCTGGAGACTGGCTAGGCCACTCCAGGACCTTGAAATGCTTCTTACGAAGCCACTCCTTCGTTGCCCGGGCGGTGTGTTTGGGATCATTGTCATGCTGAAAGACCCAGCCACGTTTCATCTTCAATGCCCTTGCTGATGGAAGGAGGTTTTCACTCAAAATCTCACGATACATGGCCCCATTCATTCTTTCCTTTACACGGATCAGTTGTCCTGGTCCCTTTGCAGAAAAACAGCCCCAAAGCATGATGTTTCCACCCCCATGCTTCACAGTAGGTATGGTGTTCTTTGGATGCAACTCAGCATTCTTTGTCCTCGAAACACGACGAGTTGAGTTTTTACCAAAAAAGTTATATTTTGGTTTCATCTGACCATATGACATTCTCCCAATCCTCTTCTGGATCATCCAAATGCACTCTAGCAAACTTCAGACGGGCCTGGACATGTACTGGCTAAGCAGGGGGACACGTCTGGCACTGCAGGATTTGAGTCCCTGGCGGCGTAGTGTGTTACTGATGGTAGGCTTTGTTACTTTGGTCCCAGCTCTCTGCAGGTCATTCACTAGGTCCCCCCGTGTGGTTCTGGGATTTTTGCTCACCATTCTTGTGATCATTTTGACCCCACGGGGTGAGATCTTGCGTGGAGCCCCAGATCGAGGGAGATTATCAGTGGTCTTGTATGTCTTCTATTTCCTAATAATTGCTCCCACAGTTGATTTCTTCAAACCAAGCTGCTTACCTATTGCAGATTCAGTCTTCCCAGCCTGGTGCAGGTCTACAATTTTGTTTCTGGTGTCCTTTGACAGCTCTTTGGTCTTGGCCATAGTGGAGTTTGGAGTGTGACTGTTTGAGGTTGTGGACAGGTGTCTTTTATACTGATAACAAGTTCAAACAGGTGCCATTAATACAGGTAACGAGTGGAGGACAGAGGAGCCTCTTAAAGAAGAAGTTGCAGGTCTGTGAGAGCCAGACATCTTGCTTGTTTGTAGGTGACCAAATACTTATTTTCCACCATAATTTGCATATAAATTCATAAAAAATCCTACAATGTGATTTTCTGGAATTATTTTCCTCAATTTGTCTGTCATAGTTGACGTGTAACTATGATGAAAATTACAGACCTCTCTCATCTTTTTAAGTGGGAGAACTTGCACAATTGGTGGCTGACTAAATACTTTTTTCCCCCACTGTATTTATCGAATCACCTAACTATGTTTAATTATCACTCGATTAAATTAATCATGTAATAATTAACTCATTCGGAATTTGGGGCACCACGGAAGAAGTTGTTTAACGAGTTACCATCTCCCGAATTAAACTCTTAGAAGATACGTTATATATCGATAACAGTCACTTATCAAATAATTACCTCTTATCAGTCTCATTCTGAATATCGCATCATCCTTGAACCTGCAAGAACCCTAACCTTATTGATGAATCAGCAATACACAAATTGGCTTAATTGTTTATTTACTAACTAACTAAATAATAACACAATACAAACAAACATATGTTATTAATTACTAACATAATACAATGAAAACAGGTCCCTAGTGGACTGGACTAACATGAGCAGACAGAGATTCAAACAATCGTGGTTACTTTGGAGACTATGCTCACAGTAATCATAATACTTACAGTGAGGGAAAAAAGTATTTGATCCCCTGCTGATTTTGTACCACTGACAAAGACATGATCAGTCTATAATTTTAATGGTAGGTTTATTTGAACAGTGAGAGACAGAATAACAACAACAAAATCCAGAAAAACGCATGTCAAAAATGTTATAAATTGATTTGCATTTTAATGAGGGAAATAAGTATTTGACCCCCTCAATCAGAAAGATTTCTGGCTCCCAGGTGTCTTTTATACAGGTAACGAGCTGAGATTAGGAGCACACTCTTAAAGGGAGTGCGCCTAATCTCAGCTTGTTACTGTATAAAAAGACACCTGTCCACAGAATCAATCAGATTCCAAACTCTCCACCATGGCTAAGACCAAAGAGCTCTCCAAGGATGTCAGTCCCAAGATTGTAGACCTACACAAGGCTGGAATGGGCTACAAGACCATCGCCAAGCAGCTTTGTGAGAAGGTGACAACAGTTGATGCGATTATTCGCAAATGGAAGAAACACAAAAGAACTGTCAATCTCCCTCGGCCTGGGGCTCCATGCAAGATCTCACCTCGTGGAGTTGCAATGATCATGAGAACGGTGAGGAATCAGCCTATAACTACACGGGAGGATCTTGTCAATGATCTCAAGGCAGCTGGGACCATAGTCACCAAGAAAACAATTGGTAACACACTACGCCGTGAAGGACTGAAATCCTGCAGCGCCCGCAAGGTCCCCCTGCTCAAGAAAGCACATATACAGGCCCGTCTGAAGTTTGCCAATGAACATCTGAAAGATTCAGAGGAGAACTGGGTGAAAGTGTTGTGGTCAGATGAGACCAAAATCGAGCTCTTTGCCATCAACTCAACTCGCCGTGTTTGGAGGAGGAGGAATGCTGCCTATGACCCCAAGAACACCATCCCCACCGTCAAACATGGAGGTGGAATCATTATGCTTGGGGTTGTTTTTCTGCTAAGGGGACAGGACAACTTCACCGCATCAAAGGGACAATGGACAGGGTCATGTACCGTCAAATCTTGGGTGAGAACCTCCTTCCCTCAGCCAGGGCATTGAAAATGGGTCGTGGATGGGTATTCCAGCATGACAATGACCCAAAACACACAGCCAAGACAACAAAGGAGTGGCTCAAGAAGAAGCACATTAAGGTCCTGGAGTGGCCTAGCCAGTCTCCAGACCTTAATCCCATAGAAAATCTGTGGAGGGAGCTGAAGGTTAGAGTTGCCAAACGTCAGCCTCAAAATCTTAATGACTTGGAGAAGATCTGCAAAGAGGAGTGGGACAAAATCCCTGCTGAGATGTGTTTGACCTCTGTGATTGCCAACAAGGGTTTTGCCACCAAGTACTATATCATGTTTTGCAGAGGAGTCAAATACTTATTTCCCTCATTAAAATGCAAATCAATTTATAACATTTTTGACATGCATTTTTCTGGATTTTGTTGTTGTTATTCTGTCTCTCACTGTACAAATAAACCTACCATTAAAATTATAGACTGATCATGTCTTTGTCAGTGGGGAAACATACAAAATCAGCAGGGGATCAAATACTTTTTTCCCCTCACTGTATGCACCCTAATAACGCTCATTCGGATTAGAAATGCAACATGTATTTATGTGTAGCTGTCCTCAATAGTTGAGTTGATGATGTAGGACTCTGGTTTGCCCACCAGAGATCCCAATGTCCTTGGTAGAGATTCTGGTCATAGTGCTGGTTAGAATGGATACTTCACATGTACCAGCAGTCGTCTGAGAGGGATTGTCCTTCCCACTTTGTGTCTTTAGTGAAAGTTCTCTAGACGACTATACATGCCAGCTGCAGACTGAAATGATAAAGGTCTAGTGCATTCTTCTTCTTCACCTCGTGTAGAGGTTGAGAGTGTCCGAGTTTCTCCATTTAAAACGTGTGGACTAACGTCTCACGTTTTCTGGTCTTGTAGAAATTCAACCATTTGCAACGTTTAGCTCATGCTTCACGTCTGCTGGTCTGTAGTGTTTCAACCACTTTGCCTAGCAGGAATGTTTGATCCTCAACCCATGAGGGCAAGTCATGACAGTCCCCCTCTGGTGGTTCAATCTTGGTATTATTCTGCAAGTTGCAACCCACCATAAAAATGACCACAGGTTGTCCTGGTTGTGGATCATTGTTGCGGTCCCCCTCTGGTGGTTTACCTTGGGAGGATCTCTGCAAGCCACCACAAGAATGGTTAGCGGGCATTCTGGTAGGGCATCGCCGTTCCGGACCCGTCGTCCAGGCTGGTAGATCTGGGCAGTAACTTAGGCAGATGTTAACAACGCTCACACACACTCACAAAATACATAATTACATTTATTTCCCAAATGAGCGGCGTTGTGGCACTAACTGATGGTTGTACGGGGAACTTGTTTATTGCTCGATCACTTCGCGTCAGAGAAAATGAAACAAAATGAATAAAAGCATAAACAAAAGAGATACAGAATATAGTCACCACACCTTAATCATCTTATTGGACTGTATTCTATATACGTCCACGGTCTTGGCTAAATTACTCTAACATGGCATTGTGTCTAATGTCATGTCTAGGGTTTTCCCACTTAGTGGTGTGTTGCTTAGGCACTATCCTAAGTTGATAACTACATGATTAGTCTACAGTTTGTAAGGCACTATCTTTGGACTGTCTACAGGGATGACCTATGGACTTCTGGGGAGAAACTGGTGAGTACGGTAGCTGTAGAATCAAAGGCCTCAGGGTACATTTTCAACTTTACCCAGGCTGGTGTTTTGCTCTGACCCTTTAGTGATCCTAGCATAAATCCTAATTGAATGTTCCGTTGTACAAGCGCACATACCAAGGGAAAGAAAACCAAGTCTCCTGGTAGGCTGTAACCTGTTCAGAATGAGTCTGACGTATTCAGATAATTTTCATGTCAATGCCTGGAGGTCAGTAAGAATTGGTGTCGAGGGAACCTGTAATGGTTTTACTACAGGTCACGGTGTCTTACACCATTGTAGTGGCGATAGGTATGAAGGAGTCTATTTCATAGCTATGTTATTCCCGGAGGAGCTAACCTCACGACGGAAGTACTCTAAGCACTGAACCAGTCGTACATGGTGTGATCATGGTTCATGACTTCTAATAACCTTCCTTCTGAATGGAGGGTTCTATTTATTAGTGGCATGTGTGTTAACCATCAGAAGAGTGTTTTGGGAGATTCCCTTCCACGTGTTGCAATCTGAGTGACTACTAACTCCTCTGTCGCTGTTGTCAAGGGTAATTCGACTTGTTAGGTGTCTAACCTTCTTACTGATTGTGGCTGGACTGACGGTTGCTCGCATTGTTACTGGTCCTCAAGGGGAGCAGTTATCCTACCGATTAATTCTGAAACGTTATCCTACCGGAATACATGATTAGAGCATTTTACTAGTTGCATTGTAGTTGAAACTACACATGGCAAGGAATGATTATTGTTGCCATTTGTTTTGGAGGTGGAAAGTCCACTGGACTTCTTTTACGACCAGTGTGACACACCTCAGTGATATCTCAGATGTGTTCTAAGGTTATCCCTGTCGAGGGGCTTGTGCGCTCCTCTCTGTTCTCATGGGGAAGTTTACAACTAGATTTGTTTCCTGCTCTGGCGGGCTCGTACAGTGTTGCACCTAGTCTCGACCCCCCCACCGGCCTCGACGAGGCTCATCATGTGTCTGGGCTAGTATTCCCCCTCTTTGTGTCTTGGGACCCCCCCCACCAACGGTGGGTGTTGGTGTCCGAGGCACAAACGAAAAGGTTGGACCCTTTGTACGAGTTGTCAACAGCCGCGTGGTTAGTAGATTGGCTGTAACCATTCAACCAAATCTCCTGGTGTTTGTGCTTGAAAACGCTCAGTGGCTATCATGGCCTGTCAGTCACCACAGCGTCTGTGTGTGGCGACCGTTCCAGTACCTGCGAACTGAGACAAGGATATCTTTCTGCGATATGGCACAGTATTTCACCAGTGGGAATCATCGGGTCAGTTGTGGGACTGACGCCGTTAGTTTCATTGTAAGGGGTTTTAGTCCCCCTCAAAGTGGAAAATGTAACATCGGAAGCAGAGTCCACTCTTTGTGGATGACTGTGTCGCAGTCAGCGGTAGGAGACGACAGTATGGTCAGTGGAGACGGCACGGTTGCCTTTTCGTCAGATATACAACACCGGAGGCAACCTCTAGTATCTTGTTCAAATGGAAACACACATACCTCAACAACAAATCCTGCCTACGGCTCTACTGGTGTATAACGTAATGTGCTGCAAAATTGTCAGACTAAATTCAACAGTAAGGCCTCATTCTATCTTAGATTCCTCACAGGGGGCACAAATATGTCATGACGTGACTTTGTTTAATGTATGACTGTTATTTATCGAATCACCTAACTATGTTTAACTATCACTCGATTAAATTAATCATGTAACAACTAACGCATTAGGAATTTGGGGCACCACGGAAGAAGTAGTTTAACGAGTTACCATCTCCCGAATTAAACTCTTAGAAGATACGTTATATATCGATAACAGTCACTTATCAAATAACTACCTCTTATCAGTCTCATTCTGAATGTCGCATAATCCTTGAACCTGCAAGAACCCTAACCTTATTGATGAATCAGCAATACACAAATTGGCTTAATTATTTATTTACTAACTAAATAATAACTAAATACAAAACACACATAGGTTATTGATTACTAACGTAATACAATGAAAACAGGTCCCTAGTGGACTGGACTAACATTAGCAGACAGAGATTCAAACTATTGTGGTTACTTTGGAGACTATGCTCACAGTAATCATAATACTTATGCACCCTAATAACGTTCATTCGGATTAGAAATGAAACATGTATTTACGTGTAGCTGTCCTCGATAGTTGAGTTGATGATGTAGGATTGATTTGCCCACCAGAGATCCCAATGTCCTTGGTAGAGTTTCTGGTCGTAGTGCTGGTTAGAATGGATACTTCAGATGTACCAGCAGTTGTCTGAAAGGGATTGTCCTTCCCACTTCGTGTCTTTAGTGAAAGTTCTCTAGACGACTATACATGCCAGCTGCAGACTGAAATGATAAGGTCTAGTGCATTGTCTTCTTCTTCACCTCGTGTAGAGGTTGAGCGTTTCCGAGTTTCTCAATTTCAAACGTGTGGACTAACGTCTCACGTTTTCTGGTCTTTCTGGTCTTGTAGAAATTCAACCATTTGCAACGTTTAGCTCACGCTTCACGTCTGCTGGTCTGTAGCGTTTCAACCATTTGAAGCCGTGGGGCTTGCTGGTCTGGTAGAAATTCAACCATTTGCAACGTTTGGCTCACGCTTCACGTCTGCTGGTTTGTAGAGTTTCAACCATTTTAAGCCATTGGGCTTGCTGGTCTTCCTTTGGTAATGGAGTCTTGGCGGGAAGACTTCCTTTGTGTCACAGGGAAAACATTTCTTCCCATACTAGAGAACAAAAGGAGTACTTTTCTGCAAACTATTTATGACCGGCTGTTAAGTCATAAAACTGGCCCCCAGGAAAGGGGGTGTTCAAACCTTTGCCTAGTAGGAATGTTTTGATCCTCAACCCATGAGGGCAAGTCATGACACAGTCCTCATGCAAGCTACTGTTAACAGTAATGCTGATGTGATATTCATATGATTACCATCATTATCAGCATTATTTTAATCTTCGAGGGGATCAGACGGATTACATATGCTAACCCTTATCCCGTAAAATCTGTCCTAACAAACCACAATATGCATTAGACCTACTGTACAGCCAATTAGCTACAGGGAACAAAGTTCTAATCAGTTTCTCATAAACCTGTATGCACCAGCCATCTCAATCAGTTGACATTCAACAAGCAAATGATGATTGAAACAGACATGCTAATGTCTTTTTGCATTCAACTCCATGAGTCCAATAGAGCAGATAGACCTGTACAGATCCCTGCTAACGTAGGGGCTGTTTTGATCTAGAACATTCTTAGCAAACATTAGCACAGCAAATGTTTGCTGAGGAACATTCATATTGGCATGTGTTTCATAAACTGGGTAAACCGTACTTAAGCCCCTTCTATTTATCTGGAATCAATCTGGAAATGCTATTAAGTGGCTTTGCTGTTACTGGCGCAAAACTGTTGTGGACATATTTTCTCCCTCCACTGTGACTATGTTGTTAGAGGAGGATACAAGTAAGCTGTGATTATAAATGTGTAATTAACCATGTCCCCATCTGCTACTGGCAGTGGGTGGCTGACATCCAGCCTAATTTTATCACCAGATCACAAGTTCAGATGTTTTCTACACCGAAATGTGCAGAAGTTGCATGCATAGCAGCACTTAGGCCAGTTTTGAAAGCAACAGTGTGGGTTAACTGAGGCTGTAAATAAGTTCTTATTTTCTCCCTGTGAATATAAATCCTAAGTCGAGAGATATTAACAAATGGAGGGGGACTGGAACCATCTCCGATGACCATATGAATCACTTGGATGGCTCTATGGAGACAGCCGCAGAGCAGTGGAAAGGCACGTTCTCCCATCATGCACTTTTCTAGACCAGCATCTCAAATATTTCATGGAGTTGGATTGGAGCAGCTTTTTCCCCACACGCAGGAAGAGTCCGTTACACTTCCCCATTCCGATCAGATTGAAAGCATACAGAGGAACAGGAAACGTGCATGAGATATCCAAACGGGGATCTGTCCAGTGTCCACACATATCTCAACAGCTGTAATGTGCTATTGTTTTAGGGAAGAGTTAGTGCTTTCCTATTTCTCCACCACTCAATTTCTGAATAACATTTACATTTTAGTCATTTAGCAGACGCTCTTATCCAGAGTGACTTACAGTTAGTGAGTGCATACATTATTTTTTTATTTTTCATACTGGCCCCCCGTGGGAATCGAACCCACAACCCTGGCGTTACAAACGCCATGCTCTACCAACTGAGCTACATCCCTGCCGGCCATTCCCTCCCCTACCCTGGACGACGCTGGGCCAATTGTGCGCCACCCCATGGGTCTCCTGGTCGCGGCCGGCTTCGACAGAGCCTGGATTCTAACCAGGATCTCTAGTGGCACAGCTAGCACTGCGATGCAGTGCCTTAGACCACTGCGTCACTCGGGAGGCCCATTTAGGCCATTTTGAGGAAACATTGATTGTGAGGAAAGGAACATTTGTTTGGGATTGTTTTGCACACTGACATGGAATATTTTTGTCAACACACCGCTATTGCTCCATGAAGTAATTTAACAATGTGTATGACGCCATCTTGTCTAAGCTAGTGCTAACCTGGATCCTTGGGAGTCCCTACCCTAAAACCAAACCCAGTGGTATCAAAGTCAGGGTCATGACCTCTAGAAGGGTTGCGGGAGAACAAAAAATTCTGAGTACAGATTATTATATGAGACAATATAGACAAAGATATTTTAAAAAACACAATTTTATTGAGTAAATGTATTTATTGGCTTCTTTTCATAAAGAAACATGGGGTCCCCAGAAATTATGGTGAAAAACAAATGGGGCCCTCGCTGAAAAGGTTTGAATACCACTGCCCTAACCCTCAACCATAACCCTTAACCATTTTAAATGTCAACTTCAAAAGGGGTGATGTCAGAGTTGGGAGGTCCCAAGGATCCCATTTAGACTTCTCCATCTTGTCTATTTCAAATCTTCTCTCATTTATTGAGACAGGTGGGATTTAGGTAGGTATATATCCAATTTTATACACCTGCCAGCAACTGGTGTGGTTGAAAAAAGAATATATATATATTTGTTTCTTTTTCTTTTTTTCTCAGCCACACCAGTTGCTGACAGGTGTATAAAATTGAGTACACCGCCATGCAATCTCCATAGACAAACACTGGCAGTAGAATGGCTTTACTGAAGAGCTCAGTGACTTTCAATGTGACAGTCATAGGATGCCACCTTTCCAACAAGTCAGTTCGTCAAATTTTTGCCCTGCTAGAGCTTCCCCAGTAAACTATAAGTGCTGTTATTGTAAAGTGGAAACGTCTAGGAGTAACAACGGCTCAGCCGCGAAGTGGTAGGCCACACATGCTCACAGAACAGGACCAATTTGTAAGTCGCTCTGGATAAGAGCATCTGCTAAATGACTTAAATGTAAATGTACACCTTTGGGATGAATTGGAACACCGACTGCGAGCCAGGCCTAATCGCCCAACATTAGTGCCCGACCTCACTAATGCTATTGTGGCTGAATGGAACCAAGTCCCCGCTGAAATGTTCCAACATCTAGTGGAAAGCCTTCCCAGGCTGTTATAGGAGGCTGTTATAGCAGCAAAGGGGGGACCAACTCCATATTAATGGTCATGACTTTGGAATTAGATGTTTGACAAGCAGGTGTCCACATACTTTTGGTCATGTAGTGTATATACAGTGAGCTACAAAAGTATTGGGACAGTGATACATTTTGTGTTGTTTTGGCTCTGTACTGCAGCACTTTGAATTTGAAATTAAAGTGCAGACTGTCAGCTTTCATTTGAGGGTACCATGATTACGCATAAACCCAAATGAATCGTGAATAATGATTAGTAAGAAAGTTAGAGGCATAAATATCCTAACCTCCCCTGTTATTGTAATGGTGAGAGGTTAACACGTCTTGGGGGTATAATATTTGTGCGTCTAACTTTCTCACTCGTCATTATTAATTCAGGATTATCCGTAATCATGGTAGCATCCACATTAATGTAGAATTGTTTAGAAACATATTCTATTCTTAGATTCTAGAAGATTCTAGATGATAATCCATTATTTACCATTCATTTCTATTGGGCACAAAATAATCTGAAACACAACCAAAACAAACAGCAAATGCATCCACCAAGTTTGTACAGTCACAAGCTTAATGTAGTCATTGCGTGCTAGGAATATGTGACCAAATACTTAACTTGTTTATACTTTAATACACGTGTGAATTTGTCCCAATACTTTTGGTCCCCTAAAATCAGTTCACCCGATATGGATGAAAATACCCTCAAATTAAAGCTGAGTCTGCACTTTAACTTCACAGTCCTTGTATCATTTCAAATCCAAAGTGCTGGAGTACAGAGCCACAACAACAACAAAAATGTGTCACGTTCCAAATACTTTTGGAGCTCACATTCACACCGAGTGGCCAGTTTATTAGGTACACCCATCTGGTACCGGGTCGGACCCCCCTTTGCCTCCAGAACAGCTACAGATACGCTGTGGCATTCAAACATTGCTCAATAGGTATCAAGGGACCTAACGTGTGCCAGAAAAACATTCCCCACACCATTACATCACCACCACCAGCCTGTAATGTTGACACCAGGCAGGATGGGGCCATGGACTCATGCTGCTTACCCCACTTCAACTAGCTGTTTTCGCCCACAGAACTGCCGCTGACTGGATGTTTTTTGTTTGTTGCACCATTCTCGGTAAACCCTAGACACTTGTGCGTGAAAAGACCAGGAGGCGACAATCATACCACGCTCAAAGTTGCTTAGGTCACTTGTTTTGCCCAATCTAACGTTCAATCAAACAGTAACTGAATGCCTCGATGCCTGTCTGCCTGCTTTATATAGCAAGCCATGGCCACGTGACTCACTGTCTGTAGGAGCGAACCATTTTTCTAAACTGGCCACAGTGTATATCAATGTAGAGCTAATGTAACCGTGATTGACCACACACTCCAGCACAGTAGGTGGCAGCATGCACCTTAAACGTTTGTTTGCGGACCACCATTATACCATAGAAGAAGAAAAACAGCCAGGTGGGTCCACCCCAAATGCTGCATGTCATGACACTCACCTGTCTAGATCAATGAGAGATTTGAAATAGACAAGAGGATAGTGTACACATTGTTGGATTAGCTACTTAATGGAGCAAAAAATATATATTTTATTAACAGAGCATTTTCTAAATTCAAACGAACCACCTGCAACTGGACAAATACGTTTTAGAAGATACGTGTTTGGCCAAATCGAGAATGAAGATAGTATCGTCAAGTTAAGGTTGGTCGAAAATTATCTGCGCTACACCAAACAATACCTATCCTGCCCAATGAAGGATCACATTAGCCCGCGTTACAATCTGCAAGCTAGGTTGGTTAGCTGCCAAGCAGCTAAAAGCTCAGGCCAACAAACGTGTGATAACTACAGCATTATAAATAATTCTGGATTCACGTGTTTTTTTTTATTTGTACCAGGCTAGGTAGCAAATATAATATAACTAGCTAGTTACATTGGCACACTTTATTTGAACAATACTAGTACCGTTACTGATGTTATGAGGGTGAACTGGCTAGCTAGGTACTGTAGCTAGCAAACAAAACAAACAGATGCACGCACTTGACACCTGAAATGTTGAAAACAACCACCTGCCACAGGTAGGTGTAAACATGAGGCTAGTTCTAAAGATTTAGATAGATAACTAGCAAACGTTACCTTCTTTTACTCCGGGCAGTTTGTTTTGATCGATGGGAAATTCAGCCATGTTGTCAGCGATGTGTCAAAGCCGTTCACGTTGAATTATGCTTCCGCGATTTGCCGTAGGTTACCAGAGGCAGAGTCTGATTGTTTATTTTGTCATAAAACCGATTGATGATTCGGGTACTAACGTTATGGGTGTCCCTTTGATTAGTTTCGGTACTGTAGTTAGCCAGTCAGATTTTGTGAGCGTCCCTCTTCCTCTGCTCTGCAGCTGTGGATTTGATTAACTAGCTAGCTAGCTGGAGGAAGAAAAAAGAGGTCAGCTACGGATAGCAGACGGGCCATATCATTCACTGCTAAATATGTGAGGAATGAAAGAGGATAGGAGATAAAAACGAACCAATTTAAGAGTGTCATATCAACATTTAAAATGTTCCAGATTTGTACATGTCAGTCACTCGGGTTTTTACCAAACAATACAACAATGAGTTATGAATGTGATAGGCTACCTGTTGATAAATTATTAAACACAATTTTTAGGACCATCTCTTGTCCCAGCAAATTGCATTTCAGAAATTATTCAAATCTTCACTGGGGAGGATTGCGCGCACAACACAACACACACGTTTTCTGAATGATAGGACATTTCACAATATTCCTTGCTGCATGGATGTCATCTCTCAGTTGCTCCCCCTGGTGAATGCAGGACCAAATTACACAACCTTAACCACTATTAAAGCCCTGGGTGTACATCAGGGTTGAACGTAAGGCGGTACGGTACGGGCAAAATAAATGGGGGGATGAGAAGCTCGCAGACAAGGGAGGATGAGTGGCCGAGATCGAGGCACGCGTGGACAACAGTGGGTGCATCCATTTAGGCTACATGTGTAGGCCTAATGACAATTGCATAATGTCATTTTTTTGCGGGGTTGGCTGTTTTGCATGTTATTTTGGCATTAATGTGCCACATATCAGTTTGCAAACAATGTAAAAAAAAAAAAAAAATTTAGTTAATAAAGTCGCATACGAACATGGTCTCTTTTTTTGCTTTATTGAGTAAGGCAGCTCCAAAAGGCAGGTGTTTCAGCCTAGCTCAGTGCTTTCTGTGGTGGTGGGGTAGCCAGCGGAAAATACAGAGCGTAGGGTTTGGTAATGTTCTCTAGTTGCGCCGTGATTGGCTCAGTGTTCTGTCATTCATGGGGACACTTCACCGTAAAATCTTCGGGGAGAGCTTGAAAATTCAAGCCCCTTGGAAGCTGCCATATATTTACATTAGAAGTGCCCATTCAAGAAGGCTCAATGTAATTGGCCACAGATAAAATGACATCAAATCACGTTATATCTACCGTAGCTTTGATTGGACTGATCATGTCAACATCATACTTTCAAAATCTTCGCTAGCAAGCTAGACAAGCAGTCATCATTATGAATCAAGTCGACAATCTACTGGCAAATCCTTTACAATCCTTGTCATATGAAGAGAAATTATAGATAAAACGTATTGGTGCTCATCGGCTATTGGACATAAACATTAAACAAGTTGGAAATCGCAAATTCAACAATAATTGGTTTGGAAGGAGTCAGTGGCTAACCGCAAGCTTTGCAAAGCAATCTCTAGCCTGTTATTCAGTGGAGAGTGTGTGTGGTCAAAGTCTGGGATTAAGGGTCTCTTTTCCAAGCTTTAAAGTATAAACATTCATATGCAACACCATCGGCTAGAAAAGGTTGAATACATTGGCCATGCTGTCAATCCAACATGACATCTGCCGCGTTCAAAACAACTGGAAACTTGGAACTGGGAAATCTCAGACTTCAGTGAGTTCAAGACAACTGTGAACTCTGAAAAAAACTAGCACTGACTGGGAAAAGTTTTTGAACTTGGGCCTCTTTCTAGAGCTCCGACCTAAGATCACTGACGTCATGATTTGACCTTGTTTTTTTCAGAGTTCCCAGTTGTCTTGAAAGCACCATAAATCCAGAGAATGCCAGACTTTGATGACAAAGTTTGATGACAGAATTTGCAAACAAGAAGGACTGCTGTGCCACCTTCCTAATCAAGTGATTACAGCACAACAAAGTGAGTCCAAAAATGTATTGTATGCTGCTGCATAAATTATGTAATATGCCAGGGAGATATGTATACTGTAGCTAAGAAAGTAATACTAAGTGTATGCTGTGTAGTAAACTGTTAGTAGCCCATGTGCCTCACCCTAATAATGTATTCCCTTTCCCCCTCATAACTTAGCCTACTGTTCTGACATGGTGGTGCACATGTAGCCTATAGCCTGTTTTAGAAAAATGTCATCATTGAATATTTCAAGAGCTTTCATTGTCTGCTTATATGCCTCCTTTATTTATCCTATGGTTCTGACTTGGTGTACAGGGAGAATACTGTAAGAACGGCCCATGTTCTGAATTCTGTCGCTGTACAGTGCATTCGGAAAGTATTCAGACCCCTTGACTTTTTCCAAATTTTGTTACGTTATTCTAAAAATATATATATTTTTTAAACATTCTCACCAATCTATACACAATACCCCATAATGGCAAAGCGAAAACAGGTTTGCACATTTATAAAAAAACAAAAACAGAAATTCATTATTTACATAAGTATTCAGACCCTTTGCTATGAGACTCCAAAGTGAGCTCAGGTGCATCCTGTTTCCATTGGTCATCCTTGATATGTTTCTACAACTTGATTGGAGTCCACCTGTGGTAAATTCAATTGATTGGACATGATTTGGAAAGGCACACACCTGTCTATATAAGGTCCCACAGTTGACAATGCATGTCAGAGCAAAAACCAAGCCATGAGGTCTAAGGAATTGTCCGTAGAGCTCCCAGACAGGATTGTGTCAAGGCACAGATCTGGGGAAGGGTAGACCATGACTCTCAGACCATGAGAAACAAGATATTTGGTCTGATGAAACCAAGATTGAACTCTTTGGCCTGAATGCCAAGCGTCACGTCTGGAGGAAACCTGGCACCATCCCTATGATGAAACATGGTGGTGGCAGCGTCATGCTGTGGGGATGTTTTTCAGCGGCAGGGACTGGGAGACTAGTCAGGATCGAGGGAAAGATGAACGGAGCAAAGTACAGAGAGATCCTTGATGAAAACCTGCTCCAGAGCACTCAGGACCTCAGACTAGGACAAAGGTTCACCTTCCAGCAGGACAACGACCCTAAGCACACATGTCCTTGAGTGGCCCAGCCAGAGCCCGGATTTTAACCCGATTTAACAATTCATTGCAACTCTGCTTAGAAGGTCAGCATCCCGGAGTCGCCTCTTCACTGTTGACGTTGAGACTGGTGTTTTGCGGGTACTATTTAATGAAGCTGCCAGTTGAGGACCTGTGAGGCGCCTGTTTCTCAAACTAGAGACACTAATGTATTTGTCCTCTTGCTCAGTTGTACACCGTGGCCTCCCACTCCTCTTTCTATTCTGGTTAGAGCCAGTTTGTGCTGTTCTGTGAAGGGAGTAGTACACAGCATTGTACGAGTTCTTCAGTTTCTTGGCAATTTCTCGCATGGAACAGCCTTCATTTCTCAGAACAAGAATAGACTGAAGAGTTTCAGTAGAAAGTTATTTGTTTCTGGCCATTTTGAGCCTGTAATCGAAGCCACAATTTCTGATACTCAACTAGTCTCAAGAAGGCCAGTTTTCTTGCTTCTTTAATCAGCACAACAGTTTTCAGCTGTGCTAACATAATTGCAAAAGGGTTTTCTAATGATCAATTAGCCTTTTAAAATGATAAACTTGGATTAGCAAACAACGTGCCATTGGAACACAGGACTGATGGTTGCTGATAATGGGCCTCTGTACGCCTATGTAGATATTCTACAATAGCCATTTACAACATTAACAATGTTTACGCTGTATTTCTGATCAATTTCATGTTATTTTAATGGACATTTTTTTTTGCTTTTCTTTCAAAAACAAGGACATTTCTAAGTGACCCCAAACTTTTGAACGGTAGTGCACATTTCAAAAGTGCTGAACAAATAGTTATATTGACTACGTCCGTCTTAGCTCGCTCATTAATGACTTAATCTAAATTACGGATTGCCTCTTATCCGCTCATCGTTCCCTTATGCCATAGTTTGTACATCTCAATTGTCAGTAGAAACCACATTTTTTAAAGCTAGTCAGCCATATCAGCTATGTTTTTTTTTAAAGGCAGTAAATTAGGCTAAATTAACTGTTTCGCTGCCAGACAAGGCTCCGCTGATAGCCAGGTGTAGCAGTGGTAAGGATTCACTCCATGGTGCTGAAAAGAAAGCTCTGCTGTTGGGACAACTTTATGTAGGACCTAACAGTTTGTGGGCACCGTTTGTCACCATTATAGTTAAATTAATGTATTGTGTTGTGTAGTGGCTTTGCTGGCATGCATCAAATAAATGTTTTTTCAGTTTGCCTCACCAAGATTTACATACTAAAATCGCCAATGCATAGGCGACTTGTCCCTTGTCCATAAGGCTAGGGGAAGATAAGCTTTCCCTAAAGTAAATGAAATTACACTGAACAAAAATAAACGCAACATGTAAAGTGTTGGTCCCATGTTTCATGAGCTGAAATAAAAGATCCCAGAAATGTTCCATACGCACAAAAAGCTTATTTCTCTAAAATGTTGTGTACAAATTTGTTTACATCCCCTGTTAGTCAGCATTTCTCCTTTGCCAAGATAATCCATCCACCTGACAGATGTGGCATATCAAGAAGCTGATTAACAGCATAATCATTACACAGGTGCAACTTGTGCTGGGGACAATAAAAGGCCACTCGAAAATGTGCAGATTTGTCACACAACACAATGCCACAGATGTCTCAAGTTTTGAGGGTGTGTGCAATTGGCAAGCTGACTGCAGGAATGTCCCCCAGAGCTGTAGCCAGAGAATTGAATGTTCATTTCTCTGCCATAAGCCGCATTGGTAGAATTTGGCAGTATGTCCAACCGTCCTCACAACAGCAGACCATGTGTAACCACGCCAGCCCAGAACCTCCACATCTGGCTTCTTCACCTGCAGGATCGTCTGAGACCAGCAACCCTGATGAAACTGTGGGTTTGCACAACCGAAGAATTTCTGCACAAACTGTCAGAAACCGTCTCAGGGAAAGCTCATCTGCGTGCTCATCGTCCTTACCAGGATCTTGACCAGACTGCAGTTCGTCAATGTAATCGGCTTCAGTGAGCAAATGCTCAACTTCGATGGCCCCTGGCATGCTGGAGAAGTGTGCTCTTCACTGATTAATTCCGGTTTCAACTGTACCAGGCAGATGGCAGACAGCGTGTATGCAATCGTGCGGGCGAGCGGTTTGCTGATGTCAACGTTGTGAACAGACTGTCCCGTGGTGGTGGGGTTATGGAATGAGCAGGCATAAGCTACAGACAAAGAACACAATTGCATTTTATTGATGGCACAGAGATACCGTGATGAGATCTTGAGGCTGTGCCATTCATCCGCCACCATCACCTCATGTTTCAGCATGATAATGCACAGCCCCATGTCGCAAGGATCTGTACACAATTTCTGGAAGCTGAAAATGACCCCATTCTTCCATTGCCTGCATACTCACCAGACATGTCACTCATTGAGCATGTTTGGGATGCTCTGGATTGATCTGTACGACAGTGTGTTCCAGTTCCCGCCAATATCCAGCAACTTCACACAGCCATTAAAGAGGAGTGGGACAACATTCCACAGGCCACAATCAACAGCCTGATCAACTCTATGCGATGGAGATGTGTCGTGCTGCATGAGGCAAATGGTGGTCACACCAGAAACTGACTGGTTTTCTGATCCATGCCCCTACCTTTTTTTAAAGGTATCTGTGACCAACAGATGCATATCTGTATTCCCAGTCGTGTGAAATCCATAGATTAGGGCCTAATTAATTTATTTCAATTGACAGATTTTTCTTATGTGAACAGTAACTCAGTAAAATCTTTGAAATTGTTGCATGTTGCGTTTATATTTTTGTATTACTTACATTACTATGAAGCGGCAGCCGCAGAGATGGACACCGCATGGGTTCTGAAAGTAGGCTAATTCAAGGTCTATAATTCATTTAAACAGTCTTCATTTTAATTTGACTTTAGGCTACTAACAACAAGAGGGCTTTGTGTTGGAGCCTATTTATTCCTATTCAAGAAATAAGAGGTAGGCCTACCTGTTTGACAGACTCAATTATATTCTATATCCATAGATTTTTTCAGCCAATTCCTTCAGTCACCATGCACTCCTTAAATATATCAGTGTCTGTAAAGGTCTTGGTGTGTTAGGTTAAAATTAGGGCTCGAATTGAGGGGGTAAGTGAGGGATCTGTGGCTTTTGTTAAAGAAAATGGCTACCCCTTGTTAGGTTAAGATGTAGATTTTTTTTAAATGGACCTGATCATATAAAGCGATCTATAATGACGCTTTAGTCCGCAATGCTAGAAACAAGCTGTAAAATGCTGGGGAAAAAGGTGACTCCGATACATATGGGATATATCTTTGGTTTGTCTCTATGACATTCAGAGGTTGCACTACAACCTTCTAATGCCGAGGAGACAAAAAATGTACTTTGCTTGGGAAGTAATGTGTGATTCTGTCACTATCAATTGACGTTCAACATTTCAACGGGCTATTAAACAACATGCTGTACTAACTGTTAATCAGTCAGGAGCAAGCCAGGTAGCATAAGAAGGAACGAAAATGAATTATGTAGGCTATATTATTATTATTATTATTATTATTATTATTATTATTATTTCAAGGCTATAGCCTGCCATTTTAAGGAAGAAGTTGTGAAGCATTTGTGACACGCTACAGGCTGGCAGGAGCGCTCAGCATTTCAACAACACATCAACAACAGCACTTCAACAACATGCCTATACATTTAGCATTTAGGCTGTATACAATGACATAAAAAAATATATTACTTACAATTACATAATAATGAAACGAAAAATGCGTTATTAGACTATACAGTCAGTGCCTTTTGAATTCACTTGTAGAAACTCGAGTTTTGCCAGTCTTTGGTTTCAGGATCATGTGGTGAGCTATGCATGTCTAGTTTGTTAATTTTGATCAAATTCCTTAAATTCCCATGCCCTAATCACAGTCAACAGAAATCTATTTTGTAACAACAATATAATGGAAAATAATACATTAGAAAATTATAGTTTCCCAAATGACAAAAAGTTACAAGTGCATTTAGGCCTAACTGATGATATGCGGCTGCTGTATTAAAAAACAAATGGCTTTTTCTCGAATTCATTGATGATCAGATATTTCAGTTGTAATTTTTACAGTTGATAGACAACTTTAGGACTGTTCCAAACTTAGACTCTCCTCTTTTTTTAACAATAGAATATAAATGAAAACGTCTCCGGTGCTGCAACATGCGCTCCAGCATGCGCTCATTCATTGTCATGCTCTTTTGTGGTATTCAAAAAGATTCTGCTTGTCTCCAGTAAGGTAAAATGACGTGCATTACGTTCATGAAATGCATTTATACAATTATTATTTTTGTCAGACCACAAATAAGATGATAGATTTATGCAGTGCTTTTATTGTAATGGAGATCTTTCCACCCCTACCCTTGTCTGCGGTGGTCTGCGAATCCACAACCTTCCGGCTACTTTGTCATGTTATGTAATGCATACAAAGTGAAGGACAGTTTCTAAAACTGCATATCTAAGGCTCTGGTCTGTCTTAGGAGTGAGAGTAAAACAGTAGGCATGTTCTCTGCTATCCACTTTGTTTTCATTATTATTTTGGGTGTAGAGGAGGGTCAAGGTTCTTTATTCAAGCGTTCAGGGAGGGTCTGGTAAAAACATATTTTACTGAAGGGAGGGCCATCCATTTTCATTTTAGAGAGGTCTGATTTTCTCCAGGTATCCCTCATTATAAAAAACGTCCAGTCCCTTACTCTTAACATATTGATGTTGTTTGTTCCACCTAAAAAAGCACAAGAAAGAGGATTTCGACACCCACCATCTCAGATTATTCTGAAATTGCTTCTGTTGTTACAGTTAAGATTAGCATTCCTGCAACATTATTTTGTAGGAAATATAATTTCATCTCTGAGAATTTAAGCTAATTGATTGCACCTATACGCTGCTGCTACTCTGTTTATTATCTATCCTGATTGCCTAGTCACCTTTACCCATACCTACATGCACATATTACCTCAACTACCTCGTACCCCTGCACACTGACTCGGTACCGGTACTCTTGTGTATATAGCCTCGTTATTGTTATTTTATTGTGTTACTACAGTATATATATATTTTTTGCTAATCTTTTCTTACTTTTTAACTCTGCATTGTTGGGAAAGGGCGGTAAAGTCCACACCTGTTGTATTTGGCGCATGTGACAAATACTATTTTATTTGAGTTCAAACATGGATTGTCATATTACTTCTTATCACAATAGAAGGAAACAAATCATTCCCTATAGATATACTACTTCTAGGATATCATATATGGCTTTCTGAACATCAGAGCAATCTGTCAGGACATAACACCATCTGCTTTGACAGTTGACACTATTATTGAACTTCATTTTATTGAATGATTCCAAAAGTACACCCTACAGTCAGAGGTACAGACAGTGTCTAGGAATGTTGTGTTCTGCAATGTGAGTCATGCCTGGAGATCCATCAAGTTATTGATTATAGTGAGGGGAAAAAAGTATTTGATCCCCTGCTGATTTTGTACGTTTGCCCACTGACAAAGACATGATCAGTCTATAATTTTAATGGTAGGTTTATTTGAACAGTGAGAGACAGAATAACAACAACAAAATCCAGAAAAATGCATGTCAAAAATGTTATAAATTGATATGCATTTTAATGAGGGAAATAAGTATTTGACCCCTCTGCAAAACATTACTTAGTACTTGGTGGAAAAACCGTTGTTGGCAATCACAGAGGTCAGACGTTTCTTGTAGTTGGCCACCAGGTTTACACATCTCAGGAGGGATTTTGTCCCACTCCTCTTTGCAGATCTTCTCCAAGTCATTAAGGTTTCGAGGCTGACGTTTGGCAACTCTAACCTTCAGCTCCCTCCACAGATTTTCTATGGGATTAAGGTCTGGAGACTGGCTAGGCCACTCCAGGACCTTCATGTGCTTCTTCTTGAGCCACTCCTTTGTTGCCTTGGCCGTGTGTTTTGGGTCATTGTCATGCTGGAATACCCATCCACGACCCATTTTCAATGCCCTGGTTGAGTGAAGGAGGTTCACACCCAAGATTTGATGGTACATGGCCCCGTCCATCGTCCATTTGATGCAGTGAAGTTGTTCTGTCCCCTTAGCAGAAAAACACCCCCAAAGCATAATGTTTCCACCTCCATGTTTGACGGTGGGGATGGTGTTCTTGGGGTCATAGGCAGCATTCCTCCTCCTCCAAACACGGCGAGTTTAGTTGATGCCAAAGTGCTCGATTTTGGTCTCATCTGACCACAACACTTTCACCCAGTTCTCCTCTGAATCATTCAGATGTTCATTGGCAAACTTCAGACGGGCCTGTATATGTGCTTTCTTGAGCAGGGGGGACTCTGCGGGCGCTGCAGGATTTAAGTCCTTCACGGGCGTTGTGTGTTACCAATTGTTTTCTTGGTGACTATGGTCCCAGCTGCCTTGAGATCATTGACAAGATCCTCCCGTGTAGTTCTGGGCTGATTCCTCACCGTTCTCATGATCATTGCAACTCCACGAGGTGAGATCTTGCATGGAGCCCCAGGCCGAGGGAGATTGACAGTCTTTTGTGTTTCTTCCATTTGCCAATAATCGCACCAACTGTTGTCACCTTCTCACCAAGCTGCTTGGCGATGGTCTTGTAGCCCATTCCAGCCTTGTGTAGGTCTACAATCTTGTCCCTGACATTCTTGGAGAGCTCTTTGGTCTTGGCCATGGTGGAGAGTTTGGAATCTGATTGATTGATTGCTTCTGTGGACAGGTGTATTTTATACAGGTAACAAGCTGAGATTAGGAGCACTCCCTTTTAAGAGTGTGCTCCTAATCTCAGCTCGTTACCGGTATAAAAGACACCTGGGAGCCAGAAATCTTTCTGATTGAGAGGGGGTCAAATACTTATTTCCCTCATTAAAATGCAAATCAATTTATAACATTTTTGACATGCGTTTTTCTGGATTTTTGTTGTTGTTATTCTGTCTCTCACTGTTCAAATAAACCTACCATTAAAATTATAGACGGATCATTTCTTTGTCAGTGGGCAAACATACAAAATCAGCAGGGGATCAAATACTTTTTTCCCTCACTGTATATTTTCCACAAGAGGACCAGACTGTTTCACAAGATGCAATATATCCTTGATGTTACAAGGTTCATTCACTGTGACTCACTCAACCAGGTTCTCTAAGTCCTCAAGCTCCGAAATCCATATCATAAGGATATGTGATGTTTATTTGGGATGAGAGACACAATTAGACTAAGGCTCAATAACTTCCTCAGCAGAAGACAAAGGTGTCAATGAAAACAGCACTCAAGAAGCTTTATGACGTAAACAGGCCAAACAAAATGGGTGCCAGGCACTTCATTTAACTAAAACTACCGTACATAAACACAGCAGCCATTACACTGACGGAGTTGTGAGCCATGATTCACATGGTTTGACCTCGGTGATATATGTTCAATCAGCTCCACATTGGTGCCGATGCTCAGACCTGGAGCCAAGATTGAAGAGCTCATCTCCGGGCATGGTGCACTTTATAGGGACAGAATCAATTAACTTCTCCCCCTCTTAACCCCGTCCAAGATTCTCCCCCTACATTCTTAAGGAAGTAATTAATGTAAAAGAAAAGGACTGAAAGTGCCAAGAACATCTGACTGTCATCTCCCGTAAATAACAGGTGATTGATGACTTTCTCACTTTGTTGGCTTTGTATCTGTCGTGTTGATGAAGGGCCGCTGGCAATGGATCCAGATCGTCATATTTCTGTCAGCCACTACATGGTCCCTCTTGCAAAGGACCGTGGTCCATTGACGAAAGCCACTGTGACTACCTATTGATTGAGTGCACTGGGGGGCTGACTGCCCCCTCCCAGTCTCCTCCTTCCATGTCTGACAGGATAAAAGTATGGCTGGGATGGACCAAAGGCAGTGGATCGCTGGGGCAGGTTGAGAACCAGTTGATACTAAGCACTTCTTTGGGACCGTTGCTTCGTTGACATGGACAGTGTTGTCTCTGTGAACTACTGGCTGGGACTGCTAGCTTTTCTGCTTCTACAAGGGGTAGTCAGTGTGGAGGGAAGAAGCATCTTCAACCCTGGTGAGTCTGCTGGTTTGGTGAATGAATGTGTACTAGCTGCTGGCCTATTTGAGGCACAGACTACCTGAAGATGTAGGCAGTCTGAGGATGCTGGATACAACTATGGGTTCATTCCCAGCTGCTTGCATGCATTGTCAGTTGTTATAATGTGAGCATGCAAAAGCTCTGCTGGAGGATAATTGGGACAAATTGCACAAAAGATCTGCAACAGGTAGTAGTTTCAATAGTTGTTATTGCCATTCATCTTTCACATATGAATAATTATTCTATTGGTATTCCATGGCAAACTAATTTAGTGTTTGCTTGGCAATTCAATTGTGTTCTTCTAACAATACTGTGAATACTACACTGTGAATGTGTCTCAGTTTAAAGGGGATATTGTGTAATTATATATTTATGTACACCAGGTGCATTTGAAGTTGTTTACAGTAAACAGATGTATTGCCATTTGCCACATATTCAGGAAACCATGTCTATCCCCAAAGAGGGGACACAGATGCCCAGAACAAGATTCTAGCGTTGTTACTACATAAAAGCTTAGAACCTATTGAAAGAAATTACGCTTTAGGTAAGGATTTACAGTATATCACACACACACTAATTCAGTGTTTGTCAATGTAGAATATATAATGATGTGTGTGTGTATATATAATATGACATGGACTGACCAAGTGTTTCTCAGGTTTGCCGTTTGTGCTAACATATTTTTTCTTCTCTGCAGGTTTAGAGTTGGCCAACAAACTAGAGGAGCTGGAGGAGGTAGGTCATTCAAGTGTTTTGTACACACTGACTGCAATAGTTTAAGCACTTGGTGTGTCCTGTGCAGTCATATATTTCATTCAGCTGATAAGATGGCATGCTTTTAAGCAGGGTTTATGAGACGAACAGGTAAACATAGTTCTCTGACTGAGATACTGTGTACATTCTGTGGAAAATTCCCCTTGGATTTAGCCTTTACAAGGTTCATCAAGCAAATCTACCTATTGTCTGACAGAGTTCAAATGGGAGCTCTAGCAGCATAATTGATTATGTCTCTCATGGCCTTGGATAGTGATTTACCTTCCATGAGAGAAGTCCGCTTCCATAAAGACCAACACGGTGATCCTTTGACCGTCTGTAACCACTGTGTTCTCTCCTTACAGATAGAGGCTTTGAAGGAGGACTTAGAGCTGGAAAGGGAGCTCTCATCAAACACACTAGCAGAGGACAAGTCCATACCGAGGAAAAGGGGCGAGCGTAAGTTTCTTATTGCTTATTGTTGGTGATGGCAATAATTTCATAGTCATAACACATTTTATTTACTATAGTGGTCTTCATTTTACAACAATGATATTCCTCCTTGTAATAGAGCAAGAGACTGAACAGTGTTTTTCTCTGTGTCCACAGCCTGTTTCTGGAAGTACTGTGTATGATAGCTTAAGGGCGAGAAGAACCTCTACTGAGTCCTGCTGCATTGCCCTAACGCTCCAAAGACTCAACACGCTCACAGACATCAACACAACTCACCCATTACCATCACCAAATGTTTAAATGTTGTAACATAACTAATCTACTAATACTATAATGTACTCATCACGCACATTGTTCAATAACCTCTGTGCTGATGTCGCAATATCGGGCGTCTACAGGTATTTATAATAGGTCCAATGACTGTTGAGTCTAAATCAGGGTGGGCATAAGTTACATTCTATTTGTGATGTATTGCATAAATACCTTGTAATGCATAATTACCTCAAATGACAGAAATTACTTGATCGTCAGTTCTGTATAGGATGTACTGTTCCAGATGCTTCTCTACAGGACTCCAACATTTGAGAAGACAAGGAGTTATCAGCATTTCCTGGAAAGTATTGTTGTCACAACCTAATATTAGTCCGCTGACAAAGGCCTTGGCCCTTCTTTCCACACCCGGAGTAACACGTTGACTTTGTCTTCCCCTAGTGGTAAATGGGGGCAGTGACGCAATTCATGATACTTTCCATTGTCAAATATCAGTATTGCTTTGATGAATGTGTTACCGTTTCCTTCATTTAATAAATTATATATTATCATGCTAACTTGTGTCTTAGCTACCAGTGATTATGTCAGTCCGGGAATAGAGAAATAAATGGTTAGATCCATGAATTGTAATTAACTGGATAAGAGCGTCAACTAAATTACAAGAATGTAAAATGTAAGGACCAGAGCTGTGACATTTTTGACTATATCTTTTGCCTGATTGAAACACCTTTACAACTCAAATTTCTTGTTAATGAACTATAGTTTTGGCAAGTCAGATAGAACATCTACTTTGTGCATGACACAAGTAATTTTTCCAACGATTGTTTACAGACAGATTATTACTTACAGTGAATTATATCACAATTCCAGTGGGTCAGAAGTTTACATACACCAAGTTGACTGTGCCTTTAAACAGCTTGGAAAATTCCAGAAAATGATGTCAAGGCTTTAGAAGCTTCTGATAGGCTAATTGACATCATTTGGGTGAATTGGAGGTGTACTTGTGGATGTATTTCAAGGCCTACCTTCAAACTCCGTGCCTCTTTGCTTGACATCATTGGAAAATCAAAAGAAATCAGCCAAGACCTCAGAAAAGAAATTGTAGACCTCCACAAGTCTGGTTCAGCCTTGGGAGCAATTTCCAAATGCCTGAAGGTACCACGTTCATCTGTACAAACAATAGTACGCAAGTATAAACCCCATGGGACCACGCAGCCGTCATGCCGCTCAGGAAGGAGACGCGTTCTGTCTCCTAGAGATGAACGTACTTTGGTGCGAAAAGTGCAAATCAATCCCAGAACAACAGCAAAGGACCTTCTGAAGATGCTGGAGGAAACAGGTACAAAAGTATCTACAGTGGGGGAAAAAAGTATTTAGTCAGCCACCAATTGTGCAAGTTCTCCCACTTAAAAAGATGAGAGAGGCCTGTAATTTTCATCATAGGTACACGTCAATTATGACAGACAAATTGAGAAAAAATTATCCAGAAAATCACATTGTAGGATTTTTAATGAATTTATTTGCAAATTATGGTGGAAAATAAGTATTTGGTCACCTACAAACAAGCAAGATTTCTGGCACTCACAGACCTGTAACTTCTTCTTTAAGAGGCTCCTCTGTCCTCCACTCGTTACCTGTATTAATGGCACCTGTTTGCACTTGTTATCAGTATAAAAGACACCTGTCCACAACCTCAAACAGTCACACTCCAAACTCCACTATGGCCAAGACCAAAGAGCTGTCAAAGGACACCAGAAACAAAATGGTAGACCTGCACCAGGCTGGGAAGACTGAATCTGCAATAGGTAAGCAGCTTGGTTTGAAGAAATCAACTGTGGGAGCAATTATTAGGAAATGGAAGACATACAAGACCACTGATAATCTCCCTCGATCTGGGGCTCCACGCAAGATCTCACCCCGTGGGGTCAAAATGATCACAAGAACGGTGAGCAAAAATCCCAGAACCACACGGGGGGACCTAGTGAATGACCTGCAGAGAGCTGGGACCAAAGTAACAAAGCCTACCATCAGTAACACACTACGCCGCCAGGGACTCAAATCCTTCAGAGCCAGTACATGTCCAGGCCCGTCTGAAGTTTGCTAGAGTGCATTTGGATGATCCAGAAGAGGATTGGGAGAATGTCATATGGTCAGATGAAACCAAAATAGAACTTTTTGGTAAAAACTCAACTCGTCGTGTTTGGAGGACAAAGAATGCTGAGTTGCATCCAAAGAACACCATACCTACTGTGAAGCATGGGGGTGGAAACATCATGCTTTGGGGCTGTTTTTCTGCAAAGGGACCAGGATGACTGATCCGTGTAAAGGAAAGAATGAATGGGGCCATGTATTGTGAGATTTTGAGTGAAAACGTCCTTCCATCAGCAAGGGCATTGAAGATGAAACGTGGCTGGGTCTTTCAGCATGACAATGATCCCAAACACACCGCCTGGGCAACGAAGGAGTGGCTTCGTAAGAAGCATTTCAAGGTCCTTGAGTGGCCTAGCCAGTCTCCAGATCTCAACCCCATAGAAAATCTTTGGAGGGAGTTGAAAGTCTGTGTTGCCCAGCAACAGCCCCAAAACATCACTGCTCTAGAGGAGATCTGCATGGAGGAATGGGCCAAAATACCAGCAACAGTGTGTGAAAACCTTGTGAAGACTTACAGAAAACGTTTGACCTGTGTCATTGCCAACAAAGGGTATATAACAAAGTATTGAGAAACTTTTGTTATTGACCAAATACTTATTTTCCACCATAATTTGCAAATAAATTCATAAAAAATCCTACAATGTGATTTTCTGGAGAATAAAAATCTATTTTTTTCTGTCATAGTTGACGTGTACCTATGATGAAAATTACAGGCCTCTCTCATCTTTTTAAGTGAGAGAACTTGCACAATTGGTGGCTGACTAAATACTTTTTTCCCCTACTGTATATCCACAGTAAAATGAGTCCTATATCGACATAACCTGAAAGGCCGCTCAGCAAGGAAGAAGCCACTGCTCCAAAACCGCCATAAAAAAGCCAGACTACGGTTTGCAACTGCACATGGGGACAAAGATCGTACTTTTTGGAGAAATGTCCTCTGGTCTGATTAAACAAAAATAGAACTGTTTGGCCAAAATGACCATCGTTATGTTTGGAGGTAAAAGGGGAATGCTTGCAAGCCGAAGAACACCATCCCGACCGTGAAGCATGGGGGTGGCAGCATCATGCTGTGGGGGTGCTTTGCTGCAGGAGGGACTGGTGCACTTCACAAAATAGATGGCATCATGAGGAAGGAAAATGATGTGGATATACTGAAGCAACATCTCAAGACATCAGTCAGGAAGTTAAAGCTTGGTCGCAAATGGGTCTTCCTGTGATGAGTGTGATAGAAGGAGTCAGGCGCAGGAGGGTTAATCACTGAATACAGAGTTTATTCCTTCGTACACAATTGCGCTAGATAGCGACACACGAAAACAGGCGCAGGGGAAACTATCTACCCTGGCAATACACGGTACGGGATACTCCAACAATATACAGGCACAGGGGAAATATCTACGCCGGCAATACAAAGTGCGAGTAACTCCACCGAGCTACACTACTCTCACAAATAACAATCACCCACAAGGACAAGGTGGCTAGAGGGAACACTTATACACAGACTAATGAGGGGATAAGAACCAGGTGTGTGTAATTGACAAGACAAGACAAATGGAATGATGAGATATGGAGCGGCAGTGGCTAGTAAGCCGGTGACGACGAACGCCGAAGCCTGCCCGAACAAGGAGGGGAGGCAGCCTCGGCGGAAGTCGTGACACTTCCAAATAGACAATGACCCCAAGCATACTTCCAAAGTTGTGGCAAAATGGCTCAAGGACAACAAAGTCAAGGTATTGGAGTGGCCATCACAAAGCCCTGACCTCAATCCTATAGAAAATGTGTGGGCAGAACTGAAAAAGCGTGTGCTAGCAAGGAAGCCTATAAACCTGACTCAGTTACACCAGCTCTGTCAGGAGGAATGGGCCAAAATTCACCCAACTTATTGTGGGAAGCTTGTGGAAGGCTACCCGAACCGTTAAGTTAAACAATTTAAAGGCAATGCTACCAAATACTAATTGAGTGTATGTAAACTTCTGACCCACTGGGAATGTGATGAAAGAAATAACAGCTGAAATAAATAATTATCTCTACTATTATTCTGACATTTCTCATTCTTAAAATAAAGCGGTGATCCTAACTGACCTAAAACAGGGAATTTTTACTAGGATTAAATGTCAGGAATTGTGAAAAACTGAGTTTAAATGTATTTGGCTAAGGTGTGTGTAAACTTCCGACTTCAACTGTAAGTTAATTATATGTACCACTAACTGATTCTTGAAGAATATAATTTATAAATGCCTCATGAGGTTAGTTCAACAGTCGTACCCCATCAGAACCCAAAATATAAGCTTGTTTTACTCCAATGTTTGTAAACAAAGTTAATGTAAAAATATAAAAAACACTGTATAGTCTCAAAACATGGTTAAAACTGTCATTTTAATATAACGGATGGTCAGTCCTTGCATCCCTACCTCTGTCTACAGATGTAGGATCTTCATTTGGGCCAGTGCAGGACAATTCTCAGGAACAAAAGAGTGATCAAATTAAGATCCTACATCTGTATGAATTTGAGTGGTTACATTTCTCCAACCCCATCCCTCAGCTTTTTACAGAGACGGGGGCGGGGAGGACACTTTGTTATTGTTTCAACTGCTGATTACCGCCACAAATACAGTATTATTTATTATATAAATAATACACATTATTTAGGTTATTCAAGCTTGCATCAAAAATATTTTGTTTTAATGATATTTTACCAGTTTTAGTCATGCTAAATCTATGCAATTTATAGTTCTACAATTTTGCTGAGAATTATTGCTCTGCCCATGACTTTGTTTTTTTGCCATGGTCTCTGCCTCTCCTCCCCCATTGTCACTGTGGTGGTGTGTATGGGAGCTGAGTCATTGGCTAGGTCTGAACAATGGGCAGCTGCACCAATGATAGGGCTCTATCTGAATCCTACAGAGAGATAGATGGGAGTGGAGGGATGTCTCTGAGAAACCAGTAAGCCTGTGCAATCAGCTACACTGTCAGAAAACTACAAGGAATATTGGAGAGAAACTTGTGGCTTTGAAGCACCACTGACTCACCTGAAGTGGTAGAATTGTAGATCTGACTACAACAGGATAGGGTGAATTATTCATCACTCATGTCCTAATCAAAACAAAAACGCAGACAAACAGCTAAGCTCGCAACCATACACAAATGCACGCAAGCACACCCAAAATAGGACAGAGAAAACCATTTAAACCTACTACGTAACAATGCTACGGGGAACAGGGAGGAGCAGCATTGGCCACCATCCAGTCTATAACTGATATATTGTAATATGTTATCTCCCCATGTTCAGCGGCCTGTTGACCGGAAGAGAAGTTATACGGAAATGGAGACGCATCCTATAAAGTCTCTCAAATACCAGACATATAAGGAACAAAAGCAACACAACAAGAACAAGTCTGCTGTGGTGCATCTCATTAGAAAGGTAGGCAGAATTCATTGCATCAATCTACTACTACTTTCCTTTATTCTGTTTATTGCAAAGTACAGTAACTCTATACTACTTTCCTTTATTCTGTTTATTGCAATGTACAGTAACTCTATACTACTTTCCTTTATTCTGTTTATTGCAAAGTACAAAATCTCTAGTACTGTATATTGTTTGATTATATTGTTTGGTTAAATAAAGAGAAAAAAAATACCTTAAAAAATCCATAAACGTATAATTCTTGTGCAATTTATATTTATAGGCTACATTGAGGTTTTTATTTCATTATTTAGGCTATGTGGCATTAATGCGTAAGCCTAAGCTTTAGGGCCTAACTGTACACGCACCAAATAGCTTACACACCAATCGCCAAATGCTTTTGGAAACAGGCAAAAAAGGACAATGTCGAGTTTAATTCAATAAGAGAAAAGCTGCGAAATGGAGAGTTGAAGATAAAGAGAAGGGAGTGCCTGAAAAGTAATGTTTGGGAAAGATTTGCTGAAGTGGTAAAAGAGGATGATTGATATGATTGTGAGGCGCTATACAAATTTGACAGTCACAAGATGGGGCCTTCAAATAGGCCTATGTCACGCCAAGGGAACTGTAGCCTACTGTTCAGATGGGTTAAATGGAAACTGAAATCTATAACATTTACATTTTAGTCATTTAGCAGACACTCTTATCCAGAGTGACTTACAGTTAGTGAGTGCATACATTATTTTTTTATTTTTTTATACTGGAATCGAACCCACAACCCTGGCGTTGCAAATGCCATGCTCTACCAACTGAGCTACATCCCTGCCGGCCATTCCCTCCCCTACCCTGGGCCAATTGTGCGCCACCCCATGGGTCTCCCGGTCACGGCCGGCTACAACAGAGCCTGGATTCGAACCAGGATCTCTAGTGGCACAGCTAGCACTGCGAAAATTTTGACTCGGGAACAGAAGTGGAGAAATATGATTTATTTATTTCAGCATCTTGAGAGAATGCAAATGCGCAGTTAGATACCATCTGTAGAGGTGCTATCTTTATCGGCATCATAAAAAACGATAGTAGGGCCTCCCGAGTGGCACAGCGGTCTAAGGCACTGCATCGCAGTGCTTGAGGCGTCACTACAGACCCCGGTTTGATCCCAGGCTGTGTCACAACCGGCCGTGACCGGGAGTCCCATAGGGCAGCGCACAATTGGCCCAGCGTCGTCCGGGTTAGGGGAGGGTTTGGCTGGGGGGGCTTTACTTGGCTCATCGCGCTCTAGCAACTCCTTGTGGCGGGCCGGGTGCCTGCAGGCTGACTTTGGTCGTCAGTTGAACGGTATTTCCTCCGATACATTAGTGCAGCTGGCTTCCGGGTTAAGCGGGCCGGTGTTAAGAAGTGCGGTTTGGCAGGTGATGTTTCGGAGGACGCATGACTCGACCTTCGCCTCTCCCGAGCCCGTTGGGGAGTTGTAGCGATGAGACAAGATCGTAATTGGATATCACGAATTTGGGGAGACAAAAATAAAAGAATCATAATAATAATATATTATTTCAACCATAAAATATGCATCCAAGCCAAACTGAAATCTTATCAGAAAAATGTTGGGTCGTTTTCACAGATTTCTATTTCCTTACAACCGCTCAAACTGATTTTTCACAGAAAAGTGAATTTTCTCCCCGGTCCCTAAACGTCTTTGCTCCGCAAAAGAAGTAAAGATGACAGAGAAAACTTTACTGATGTCAACTACATTGAAGCATTCATTCTATCGATTTATTACATTATTCTGGTGAGCAAGGATTTATTTAGTCTTCTAGGGCAACATATAATGGCAGAAGAGAAGCTGCATGTATCTAGTTATAGACAAGTTGACTAACACATAGCCTACCAAAATGTCATAAATTATAAGCTGAAACATAGCCTATCTAAATCAGGTCAAAAAATCTTCTGCCATCTCTGACTGTAGCCTACAGTGCATTTTCTATATTAGGGTCGGGTGTGGGCCTAAGATATTCACATTATCACATTTAGTCGGGCGGTTGCGGATGGGTTATTAGCAATTGCGGGTGAGTGTGGGTGAACAAACTGCTGACCCACGCACCACTAATAGGGGCAACCAATTTGTTTTGCTTGACTGCAAAACAGTTTATTCTGGCACATAGACTACTTTGAAGGTGAGGAACCATCTAACAACATGTTGTAAAATACTGAGCTTCACCTTTAATCTATCAAATTGTCATATACTAGCATAATATCTATGATAAGCAGATTTTGACCTTAACACATTTCTCCCTTCAATAGGCACCATGTGGAGCGTATTACTCCTTCTCCTGGTCCAACCTTTGCTCACCGACAGCATGGTCTGCCCTAGCAGCTGTATGTGCAACCTAGAGGGGGCCATCAAATGTGTGGGCAACATCACGGACGTGCCCAAAGGTATGCCCACCAACATTTACCTACTTCAGCTGAATGGCACCAACATGAAGGTTCTGAACAAACAGAGTCTGGCCATGTTGCCCCTTATGCTGCGTTTCAGCATCAGCCACAGCCCCCTGGACACCATCCACCCTGAGGCCTTCCATGTGGCCCCGCAGCTCCTCTCCCTCAAGCTGTCATCCAACGCCCTCTCCAGCCTCCCTTCCCAGGTGTTCAGCCCCTTGGTCAGCCTGGAACAGCTACATCTGGATGGCAACCGTCTGGAGTCCATTGCTCCTGTGTTGTTTGAGGGTCTGGCCAACCTGAATGAACTGGACGTCAGTAACAACGCCATCGCTCACCTCGCCCCCGATGTTTTCCACTGGCTGAGTAGCCTGCGCTTCCTCAACCTGGGGAGAAACTCCCTGCAGCAGCTGCCCCCCACCTTGTTCCACTCATTGACAAAGCTGCAGTTCCTCATGCTCTACAACAACAAGCTAGAGGGACTGGAGGCAGGAGCCTTCGATGAGCTGGCCAACCTCCTGGAGCTCAAACTGCACAACAACCAGATCGCCCACATCCCCCCCGAGGTGTTCTGGGCCCTAGGCAACCTCATGACCCTCACCATGTCCTCCAACCAGCTCCAGGGCATCCCGAAGGAAAGCTTCTACCACCTTCCCAAACTCACCAAGCTCACCATCTACAAAAACCCTCTGCTGTCACTGCCTGATAAGTTGATGGGCCACATGCCCAGGATGAAGGAGTTCTACCTGTATTCCACCAACCTCAACACCGTGCCCTGGACCCTGTTTGCCAACATGAGCGGGATGGAGAGGCTCTCCCTGCACCTCAACAACAAGCTGAGAGAGCTGCCCCCTGACCTCTTTTGCTGCCTGCCCAACCTCCAGAAGCTTTCCCTCAAGTTCAACGACATCCAGGATCTACACCCAGATATCTTCTCCAAGCTGGCCAATGTGAACACTCTGCTCCTGAATGACAACAAGCTCCGCTCCCTTTCTGAGGACATATTTAAGGGCAACCCCAGTTTGGCCAGCATCGAGCTGAAGAACAACCAGCTGCAGAATCTTCCGGGAGAGGTCTTCTCTACTGCAGGGGTTTTAAGGGAGGTTACTTTGAGTGGCAACCCATGGGACTGCAGGTGTGGTATCAGAGACATTGCAAGTTGGATAAAGCTTAATGAAGGTGTGGTTAGTGATCGGACGGATGTGATATGTCATAATCCGTACCCTCTACTGCTCCGCCCACTCGGTTCCCTACTCGATGAAGAGTTTAAGTGTGACGTTACCACACCCTCGAGCAGCCGTACCACTCACTCTTCGACTGAATTGATCCATGTTTCCACTACAGCTGAAGCATCAGCTGCCAGGGAGACAGAGGCTGTAGAATTCACACCCACAACTACTGCATCCGAGGTACCATCAACCCAACAAACAGAAAATCCTACTGAGAGAGTCAGGTTCACCACAAGGGCTGTAGAATTCACACCCACAAATACTGAATCCGAGGCTCCATCAACCCAACAAACAGAAAATCCTACTGAGAGTGTCAGGTACACCACAAGGGCTGTAGAATTCACACCCACAACTACTGAATCCGAGGCTCCATCAACCCAACAAACAGAAAATCCTACTGAGAGTGTCAAGTTCACCACAACTGTGTTTAGGCGCACTACAACTGCCACACTGACCACCGACATTCTCGACATTCTTGACGACGACTCTGAATCGCTCCCCGTCCAACGAGGTGATATCCATGTCCTATCGCCACCCTTCCATGACAGGCTGGTGTTTGAGAACGGACTTGAGTTTGTGCACAACAACCGCCTGATGGGCTGGGTTTACCTGTGGACGCTGCCACCTAATGGGGCTTACGTTGGGTTTCTCATGGCTCTCCTTATCCTTCTGCTGGCCACAGGCGTGGCCCTGATTCTGGCTGCCATGTATGGGATGTACCGTCTCAACGAGGCCATGGAAGACCTAGTAGCAATACTCACAAACAGGAAACACACCATAATATCAGAGAGGAAGCAGAAAGACCAAGATAAACTGTAGCATCACCAAATGTGAAGATATAGTATGTGTCGAAAGTATCATTGTGGTGAAACAGTTTTGACAAGAATAGTGGAATAAAACCTTGGAAATCTGTCAATGTAAAGCACAAGCCAACATTGTCTGCATTGTGTGCAGTTCTTTAGATTTAGAAGACTGTCACTGACGACTTATTCATTAGGCATATCTAGTCTCCTCCCAGTGGTATGAGCTTTGAACAACAGGAACAAAGAATAATCATCTTAGGGGGAGAGGACAGTCACAACATTGGTCCAAAGGGCCAGAGCATTATAGACTTAGGCTAACTATTTGTATTATTATCGTGAAAATAACTGATGTCAGTATTGATGACTACACGGACCTAGCAAACAATTTCTCAATTTTGTTGGGTGAACCATGTGTCCACTAAGCAGTGGGTAAAATTAACTGCTAGAGTATCAGCTAAGCAACCTTGTATTACTCCTAGGAATTTGCCAGTCTCTATCACAGGATAAAGTCCAAATATATGCTTATACAGTATTCATCCCCCTTGGCGTTTTTCCTATTTTGTTGGATTACAACCTGTAATTTAAATGGATTTTTATTTGGTTTTCATGTAATGGACATACACAAAATAGTCCAAATTGGTGAAGTGAAATGGAAAAAAATTCTAAAAAATAAATAACGTAAAAGTGGTGCGTGCATATGTATTCACCCCCTTTGCTATGAAGCCCCTAAATAAGATCTGGTGCAACCAATTACCTTCAGAAGTCACATAATTAGTTAAATAAATTCCACCTTTGTGCAATCTAAGTGTCACATGATCTGTCACATGATCTCAGTATATATACACCTGTTCTGAAAGGCCCCAGAGTCTGCAACACCACTAAGCAAGGGGCACCACCAAGCAAGCGGCACCATGAAGACCAAGGAGCTCTCCTAACAGGTCAGGGACAAAGTTGTGGAGAAGTACAGATCAGGGTTGGGTTATAAAAAAATATCCGAAACTTTGAACATCCCACGGAGCACCATTAAATCCATTATTTAAAAAATGGAAAGAATATGGCACCACAACAAACCTGCCAAGAGAGGGCCGCCCACCAAAGCTCACAGACCAGGCAAGGAGGGCATTAATCAGAGAGGCAACAAAGAGACCAAAGATAACCCTGAAGGAGCTGCAAAGCTCCACAGCGGAGATTGGAGTATCTGTTCATAGGACCACTTTAAGCTGTACACTCCACAGAGCTGGGCTTTACGGAAGAGTGGCTAGAAAAAATACATGGCTTAAAGAACAAAATAAGCAAACACGTTTGGTGTTCGCCAAAAGGCATGTGGGAGACTCCCCAAACATATGGAAGAATGTACTCTGGTCAGATGAGACTAAAATTGAGCTTTTTGGCCATCAAGGAAAACGCTATGTCTGGTGCAAACCCAACACCTCTCATCACCCTGAGAACACCATCCCCACAGTGAAGCATGGTGGTGGCAGCATCATGCTGTGGCTATGTTCTTTATCGGCAAGGACTGGGAAACTGGTCAGAATTGAAGGAATGATGGATGGCGCTAAATACAGGGAAATTCTTGAGGGAAATCTGTTTCAGTCTTACAGAGATTTGAGACTGGGATGGAGGTTCACCTTCCAGCAGGACAATGACCCTAAGCATACTGTTAAAGCAACACTCGAGTGGTTTAAGGGGAAACATTTAAATGTCTTGGAATGGCCTAGTCGAAGCCCAGACCTCAATCCAATTGAGAATCTGTGGTATGGGGTGAATAGTTATGCACGCTCAAGTTTTCTGTTTTTTTGTCTTATTTCTTGTTTGTTTCACCCCAAAAAATATTTTGCATTTTCAAAGTGGTAGACATGTTGTGTAAATCAAATGATACAAACCCCCAAAAAAATCCCTTTTAATTCCAGGTTGTATGGCAACAAAATAGGTAAAATGCAAAGGGGGGGGTGAATACTTTCGCAAGCCACTGTATGCTTAAAGTAATGTCCAGATGGTGACAGTATGCACTCTTTCAGCGATACAAAGATTGGCAACATCTAACCAGTGGAAAATAAAGTTATTTAGGCTTATTTGGTAGACAGAAATGTGTCAGTTGATAAAGGTCATACTGTTTCTGCAGCTGGGGATAGTAAACTGCATGAATAAAAATGTCCTGATGTCATAAGATTATCTTATTCCTGCCTCTCCCACTAGCAGCTATGAGTGATCCTAATAGACCTGCATCTTACACACAGAGACACACACACACTTACAGAGAGACAAAATGTAAGTGAGGTACTGATTTCTTACTATTTAACTGTTCCGAGACATCTTGGTAGGCCAAGAGGTGTGAATGATGAAAATTAGGTGACTTTTGAAACAAGGTATTACTTAAGGGGCCATAAGCTTCCTGTATTGTAGGTGAGCTGATGCTTTTCTTTTGACTCACAAGACACTACAGACAGATATGATGATGCTCCTACCTCCATCTCAGTCCTAAAAATGGGAAGCTCAAGTACACCATTTCTCAATATCATAGTGTAGTAAGACATTTTTTGTTTGGAAATGTTCCTTCCAATGATCCTTCCAATGTTCCTTCCAAAACAAAAACAAGCATCAACCAAGCATCAACATGAAAAACTGTGTAATTCATGGCATTCATTTATCACCATGTACAAAGTTGCCTATCCTTCAGAACAAATGTTTTTTATCCATTAGCATTGTGTTGGCAGATCATTCTCATGTAGGCTATTTGAGAACTACACTGTTAAAATAGAAAGACTCAAAACACCATCATTGTGTAGTGAAACCATAAAAAATAGTGCACCTAAGCTGAGACCTGGTGTTTGGAGGGTGTTTGAATGTAAACCCAATGTAAGTGTTATAATACGCTGAATGTATTTGAAAACAGAATGGAAATTCAGAAAGTGGTTCTTCAATTTGAATATTGGTGTTTTTAAGATAGTCTTGTGAAAACCATTTTTGGTGTTTCAGTGCATGTAAAAGGCAGCATCAAAACACAAAAAGCATGTTTTGGCAGACTGTGTCTCATACAATCAAATGGTTTTGAAATGCCAATGGTTTATAGCGTAAATATTGATTGGTGATGATTTTATTTTAATTAACATTTTAAAGAAGACACTGGGAATTGAATACTTTTCCTAGGGTAGACAATGGCACTAATTATAGGCTACTGTTGCCAGGCCCATTGTGAGATTATAATGATGTTACAATCGAAATGTTGAGGGCTATGTATAGCCGATGTAACATGGGCCTTCATCACTGGTGGATGTGAACACGGGTCTCCTGCTTGTCAAAACACTGTCTTAGTCCACTCAGTCAGTCTTCAGGACAAAACTGTTGTGCTGAACCACCCTTGTTACGCTGAGCACATGGGGCCCGATTCAGACTTGAGATAGACTTAACATGGACTCAATAAAACATGGACTTAACTAAAAAAATGTAAAGTCCATGTTAAATCAATTTATCTTAATTTTTTCTCTGCTTTGTTTAGACAGATTAGAAACAGGAGGAGACAGATTAAGGAGTGAAAGTGGGACTTTTGGGGCAGTAAGAAGGCACATTTATTTGGAATTTTACCCACTCAACCACACAGCCACGTACCGTGTGAAGAACTTGGGCCCCCATATCAGATTGTTTAGATTTAAGGCAAAATTTGAACTTCAGACATTGTGCTGCTTTACTGTTTAGAATTCCCCCCGTCTAGGGCATGGAGGTGGAGAGACGGTATTTGTGTCTGGTGTGCCCACTAGCAAACTCTATGGTCAAGTATAAAAACAGGCAAGTTTGCGGGGGCCTCCCCTGTTTTCCGGTCCTTCAGGAAAGAGCACAACAAACGCTGAGGTGAAACTCTCCAAAAGAATCCAAGAAAGTATGTGTCAATGACAATGTGAGTACAAAATGTTATTACATTGAAGAAAGAAACAGAAAAGGAATTTACTCAACAAGAACTAGCCAGCAGATCAGACCCGCTTGCTTACAGCTAGTGATGTTACGTTTGATACCGGCGCTCAGAGGCATGCGTCGAAATCGCTAAGCAGCTAACTTCGAAGATGTGTGCCGATGCGTGAATGACTTTATTAGCAGTACGTCATCAATGACGTCTGAAGCTTCGTTTGATCACGTGCTTTTTCAAACCGTGTGTTGCAAAATGCAAGATCCCACTGATTACGCCATTGTTCCGGTGCTTTTTCCGATTCCAAGCTGATTTCAAACACTGACCTCTACTGGACACCATACTTACAAATACAGTTAGGATTTTGTACAAAAGTTTCACCTAACCGGTAGCTTAGTAGATAGATGAGGGAACTATGTAACATTCATGGATGTGAGGGTATGGGGTCGAATCCCGTTGAAGGCACACTATTTAGAATTGTTTTCTTTCTACACTGTTGTTCAAATAATTTGTTTTATTTAGTATAGTATAAGCTTCTGTCTTAAGCATCCTAAATAATGCCATATAGTAAACTTGAAGGCAAAAAAGGGAAGCATGATGTGAACTTAGTATTCCAACTGAGTAGACTACTAAAGCCAACGACATAACGCTGCGCCACGTGTTATAATGAAAACAACGGGTAAAAAATACCTCTATCTCAGGGGTGTCAAACTCATTCCATGGAGGGCCTAGTGTCTGCAGGTTTTTGGTTTTTCCTTTCAATTAAGCCCTAGACAACCATGTGTGGGGAGTTCCTTACTAATTAGTGACCTTAATTCATCAATCAAGGACAAGGGAGGAGCGAAAACCCGCAGCCACTCGGCCCTCCGTGGAATGAGTTTGACACATGTGCTCTATCTGATAATCACGCGCTGCTATTTATTGCTGACCAGCAGATGTCACTAATGTGCTTTGTGAACAGATAATGAAGCTCTGTGTCATGAACAGTTTTTTGGCACAATTTGGTGAAAGCGCTGAAGCCTTCAGAAAGCCTCGGTTTCCCATCACTACTTACAGCTAGCTGCACTAGGGTTGGACAGGCTTCGCACCCTGGTGCCGGTGCGAGATATGGCTCGGAAAACGTACCTCAATCCAGTAGCCAAGCAGCCATTGTGGAATGGCACGTCGCGTTGAACAACAAAGGAGCTGATTGTCTGACACTGCCATTCAAAAATGGCTGCTGTAGCTTCTGCTACCTAGTATTAGGACGAAAAGGACAGTTTTCTGGAAAAACTAGTTGGGATAATGGGACAATTCGGAGTACAATGCATTTCGCATCCCTGGATTGCGGTACACTACCAGTCAAAAGTTTGGAAACACCTACTCATTCAAGGGTTTTTCTTTATTTTTACTATTTTTTACATTGTAGAATAATAGTGAAGACATCAAAACTATGAAATAACACATCTGGAATCATGCAGTAACCAAATAAATAAATCAGAATATATTTTATATTTGAGATTCTTTAAATAGCCACCCTTTGCCTTGATGACAGCTTTGCATTTTCTTGGCCTTCTCGCAACCAGCTTCATGAGGTAGTCACCTGGAATGCATTTCAATGAACAGGTGTGCGTTCTTAAAAGTTAATTTGTGGAATTTCTTTCCTCCTTAATGCGTTTGAGCCAATAAGTTGTGTTGTGACAAGGTAGGGGGGTATACAGAAGATAGCCCTATTTGGTAAAATACCAGGTCTATATTATGGCAAGAACAGCTAAAATAAGCAGAGAGAAACGACAGTCCATCATTACTTTAAGACATGAAGGTCAGTCAATCCGGAAAATGTCAAGAATTTTGAAAGTTTCTTCAAGTGCAGTCGCAAAAACCATCAAGCAATGTGTAGCACAACTCTTGATTAAGTGGTGTTACAACACACCATGTCATGTTTCAGAACACCTTAAATCTGTCCCATAGCCCCTTACAACCATGCGTTTCAAAACTCCAGCAAAGTTAAGGTTTCTGGCTTAGTTGCCATTAGTTTTAGTATTACAAAACACTTCATTTTAACAGTGTGTAAGTACTTGGAACAAAAGTACACTAAAGTCCCTAAAAGGGTTATAAAACCTGAAAAGTACAAACACAAAATACTTTGGATAATTAATGACCAATTCCAAGTGATTTAATATAAAACAAACAACGAACAAAACAGAATGAATTGCTGAAAAGCACCCAAGTTCATCACTATGGCGACCGGTGATTAAGCCTTTCCAGTACATTGAGCTCACATAACAGTGGGCAGAGATCACACTATTCACATCACTGACACACACTCAAATAGTTCACATCAAACACAGGACAGGAAATAGCAAGACTGGGTTTTTACCCATAACCATAAGTCACGAGAACTATGCCTTAAAAACAGCCATCATAGGTTAGGGTTAGAGTTTGATTCGTCATAATATTTTCAGTGAATAGGAAGTCATTGTAAACTGGCCAATCCAAACATTTCAATTCACAAAAGGGAATCTCCAAAAAATTGTCTGTGCACAGCATTTTAGCAGTAGCAACAAATCTGACCAAAATTAGGCTAGCACTAATGATAATGTATCAGGACCTACACAAACGTTTGTCTGTGTAAACCTTGCACAACCCATTACCTACATAAGTTGGCCTATTGCTCTTCTTGACTAATACAACTTCCCTGCAAAAACACCCTGTACAAAGGACAAGATAACACCCTTTCTTTTGCATGTTCCTTAATGATAATCTGTTACATCTGTATTTTGAAAATGCTGGTCACATAAAGTAAATGTTCTCGCTGCTGCTGGGTTGAGATATACATTAACTCTACCCATGCTATCTTGTTTAGGGTGTAGTGGGGGTATCACTGCCCTTACTCTGCGTATGAGTCGTAAAACAGATGGATTTCCCTTTTACAGCAACAGAGAAGAATGTTAATGAGAATAATAGGTTCATATACAACTTTCCTTTCTTTAGGTCTAATTAAGTGCAGATGATTCCCACTGTTCACCTCTAATGATCTAAAATTGTATTTCTGCAGAAGATTGAAGTTTCTTTGGAATATTGGAAGAGAAGATGTTAATACCCCTGCCTCTCCATCAGAAGTTAGTTATTATCTGGAAGGTTTGATTCCTAGTGCTGTATGCCTCTGAGCCATGCGTGAGAACCCCAGCCCCTACCCTTCCACCCCCATGATCAGGCTTTTGGTTATTAGCACATTGGGCAGCCCCTCCACCCCAACTGAAAGCCCACTGTCAGCATGTCAACGCCTAACACACATGCAAACTTACTCATGCACACACACAACTACAAAGTCCCATGCACACATACAGTATATCCCCCTCCACGACATTCTCAACAATCCTATACACATATACTGTAGATACAAATACATCCCCCCACATGCTTGCCACAATTCCACACATGTAGACATTCAAATAGGCTCAAAGCCACACACATTCATGCAAGTAGTCCCAAGCACACACTCACACAACCACAATTACAGTCTTTTTACAGAAAGGGTGGGGCTTTCCCCTCACACAATCCCCCTACCATACTTCCCAAAAATATGTGTGTATGTGAGAGAGAGAAACAGACAGAGCACAGGGTGGTGCAAGCAAGCTTCAGTACATTACCTGAAAGTTTCAAGGGCACAGCGGGAAAAGATTGATTGAGGATGATGAACGTGATGATTAAGAGCTGAACAATGTGACGATGTGTGGTTCTGGAAAAGACTGGAATCTCTAGTTAAATCATATCTGACATTTCTGAAGAGAAGAGGGAGCACAGTGACGAGAGAGGATAAAAGATAGCAGACGCTCCCCACCAACTCATTTCTCCGTTCACTCAACTGCCAAGTACTGTACAAGGTAAGCTCTGCTCTACCATATAGCCTACAGCATTTTATTTTACAACAGTTAGCAGGACACTGGTTGACCTGGAGATTCCTAATCTTATTTTTTCTGTTGAAATGGCTTTCTGCTCATTTGAGAGAGAGATGGTCAAAAACTGTAATTATTATTAAAACTGTAATTATTATTAAGTGAGGTCGTCTATTTTATTGTGAAGTTTTAATTGTCCAAGCAAGAAAAAAAGCTATTATTACGATTAAAAAAGTAGACGACTGTAGAAGCATGGTTTTCTGAAACTATGACTTAACTGTATTATTTGGTCTTACTGTGTGCAAATTATGTGGGAAAGAACAGAAATGTGCTTTGAAGAGAGCTGAAACGCTCCTCTTTCAACCCTTAACCAATGTTTTTTCAGGATTTTTAGTAAAGAATTGTCTCATGTAATTTTCTATTACCTTTGTGATATTGTTTTAGTCTGTGCAACTCTCCCCATATACCCACCCTCCAATTTGTTGGATGGATCTTTGTGACGGGCAAAGTGCTGATGCTTCAGTCCTGGAAATGGGGGAAAAAATCACAGCAATTAATGGTGAACTGGAAATGTTTTACAATGTCAAATATTCCAGTCCAGTCCAGTCCAGACTGTGGTTTGGTGAGACTGTGACTGATTATATCAGAGAGGAGATGGTTTAAATGTATGCAGTCTTTCAAATAGGGACCTTATGAATTTGAATTTTGCTGAGGAGTCAGAAGAGGCATATCAATCTCAGAATTAGCCATGTTTGCCAATGGTGCTGTTCAGTCATATCTGCTATGTCTTCCCTCCCAACACTTAGAGGGGAACAGCGATAGGATAACGTTCAACTACAATTTCCTAAGAGGAAACATCTGTGTTAGAGTCAGTAATGTAATTACAGTGCATTGGGAAAGTATTCAGACCCCTTAACTTCTTCCACATTTTGTTATGATAGCCTTATTCTAAAATGGATTAAATCATTTTTTTCCCCTCATCAATCTACACACAATACCCCATAATGACAAAGCAAAAACACGTTTTTAGAACATTTTGCAAATATTAAAATAAAATTATGATATGAAATATTACATTTACATAAGTATTCAGACCCTTTACTCTGTACTTTCTTGAAGCACCTTTGGCAGCGATTATAGCCTCAAGTCTTCTTGGGTATGACGCTACAAGCTTGGCACACCTGTATTTGGGGAGTTTCACCCATTCTTCTCTGCTGATCCTCTAAAGCTCTATCAGGTTCGATGGGGAGCGTAGCTGCACAGCTATTTTCAGGTCTTTCCAGAGATGTTTGATCGGGTTCAAGTCTGGGCTCTGGCTGGGCCACACAAGGACATTCAGAGACTTGTCCCGAAACCACTCCTGCGTTGTCTTGGCTGTGTGCTTAGGGTCATTGGAGCAGGTTTTCATCAAGGATCTCTGTACTTTGCTCCGTTCATCTTTCCCTCGATCCTGACTAGTCTCCAAGTCCCTGCTGCTGAAAAACATGCTTCACTGTAGGGATGGTGCCAGGTTTCCTCCAGATGTGATGCTTGGCATTCAGGCCAAAGAGTTCAATCTTGGTTTCATCAGACCAGAGAATCTTGTTTCTCATGGTCTGAGAGTATTTAGGTGCCTTTTGGCAAACTCCAAGCGGGCTGTATTGTGCCTTTTACTGAGGAGTGGCTTCCGTCTGGCCACTCTACCATTAAGGCCTGATTGGTGGAGTGCTGCAGAGATGGTTGTCCTCCTGGAAGGTTCTCCCATCTCCACAGAGGAACTCTGGAGCTCTTTCAGAGTGACCATCGGGTTCTTGGTCACCTCCCTGACCAAGGCTCTTCTACCCGATTGCTCAGTTTGGGCAGCCAGCTCTAGGAAGAGTCTTGGTGGTTCCAAACTTCTTCCATTTAAGAAAGATGGAGTTCACTGTGTTCTTGGGGAACTTCAATGCTACAGAAATGTTTTGGTACCCTTCTCCAGATCTGTACCTCAACACAATCCTTTCTCGGAGCTTTACGGACAATTCCTTCGACCTCATGGCTTGGTTTTTGCTCTGACATGCACTGTCAACTGTGGGACCTTATATAGACAGGTGCGTGCATTTCCAAATCATGTCTAATCAATTGAATTTACCACAGATGGACTCCAATCAAGTTGTAGAAACATCTCAAGGATGATCAATGGAAACAGGATGCACCTGAGCTCAATTTCGGGTCTCATAGCAAAGGGTCTGAATACTTATGTAAATAAGGTATTTATTTTATATATATAGTGAGGAAAAAAAGTATTTGATCCCCTGCTGATTTTGTACATTTGCCCACTGACAAAGAAATGATCAGTCTATCATTTTAATGGTAGGTTTATTTGAACAGTGAGAGACAGAATAACATCAAAAAAATCCAGAAAAACACATGTCAAAAATGTTATAAATTAATTTGCATTTTAATGAGGGAAATAAGTATTTGACCCCTCTGCAAAATATGACTTAGTACTTGGTGGCAAAACCCTTGTTGGCAATCACAGAGGTCAGATGTTTCTTGTAGTTGGCCACCAGGTTTGCACACATCTCAGGAGGGATTTTGTCCCACTCCTCTTTGCAGATCTTCTCCAAGTCATTAAGTATTCGAGGCTGACGTTTGGCAACTCAAACCTTCAGCTCCCTCCACAGATTTTCTATGGGATTAAGGTCTGGAGACTGACTAGGCCACTCCAGGAACTTAATGTGCTTCTTCTTGAGCCACTCCTTTGTTGCCTTGGCCTTGTGTTTTGGGTCATTGTCACGCTGGAATACCCATCCAAGACCCATTTTCAATGCTCTGGTTGAGGGAAGGAGGTTCTCACCCAAGATTTGACGGTACATGGCCCTGTCCATCGTCCCTTTGATGCGGTGAAGTTGTCCTGTCCCCTTAGCAGAAAAACACCCCCAAAGTATAATGTTTCTACCTCCATGTTTGACGGAGGGGATGGTGTTCTTGGGGTCATATGCAGCATTCCTCCTCCTCCAAACACGGCGAGTTGAGTTAATGCCAAAGAGTTCCATTTTGGTCTCATCCAGTTCTCCTCTGAATCATTCAGATGTTCATTGGCAAACTTCAGACGGGCATGTACAGTGGGGAAAAAAAGTATTTAGTCAGCCACCAATTGTGCAAGTTCTCCCACTTAAAAAGAAGAGAGAGGCCTGTAATTTTCATCATAGGTACACGTCAACTATGACAGACAAAATGAGGAAAAAAAATCCAGAAAATCACATTGTAGGATTTTTAATGAATTTATTTGCAAATTATGGTGGAAAATGAGTATTTGGTCAATAACAAAAGTTTCTCAATACTTTGTTATATACCCTTTGTTGGTAATGACACAGGTCAAACGTTTTCTTCACAAGGTTTTCACACACTGTTGCTGGTATTTTGGCCCATTCCTCCATGCAGATCTCCTCTAGAGCAGTGATGTTTTGGGGCTGTCGCTGGGCAACACGGACTTTCAACTCCCTCCAAAGATTTTCTATGGGGTTGAGATCTGGAGACTGGCTAGGCCACTCCAGGACCTTGAAATGCTTCTTACGAAGCCACTCCTTCGTTGCCCGGGCGGTGTGTTTGGGATCATTGTCATGCTGAAAGACCCAGCCACGTTTCATCTTCAATGCCCTTGCTGATGGAAGGAGGTTTTCACTCAAAATCTCACGATACATGGCCCCATTCATTCTTTCCTTTACACGGATCAGTCGTCCTGGTCCCTTTGCAGAAAAACAGCCCCAAAGCATGATGTTTCCACCCCCATGCTTCACAGTAGGTATGGTGTTCTTTGGATGCAACTCAGCATTCTTTGTCCTCCAAACACGACGAGTTGAGTTTTTACCAAAAAGTTATATTTTGGTTTCATCTGACCATATGACATTCTCCCAATCCTCTTCTGGATCATCCAAATGCACTCTAGCAAACTTCAGACGGGCCTGGACATGTACTGGCTTAAGCAGGGGGACACGTCTGGCACTGCAGGATTTGAGTCCCTGGCGGCGTAGTGTGTTACTGATGGTAGGCTTTGTTACTTTGGTCCCAGCTCTCTGCAGGTCATTCACTAGGTCCCCCCGTGTGGTTCTGGGATTTTTGCTCACCGTTCTTGTGATCATTTTGACCCCACGGGGTGAGATCTTGCGTGGAGCCCCAGATCGAGGGAGATTAACAGTGGTCTTGTATGTCTTCCATTTCCTAATAATTGCTCCCACAGTTGATTTCTTCAAACCAAGCTGCTTACCTATTGCAGATTCAGTCTTCCCAGCCTGGTGCAGGTCTACAATTTTGATTCTGGTGTCCTTTGACAGCTCTTTGGTCTTGGCCATAGTGGAGTTTGGAGTGTGACTGTTTGAGGTTGTGGACAGGTGTCTTTTATACTGATAACAAGTTCAAACAGGTGCCATTAATACAGGTAACGAGTGGAGGACAGAGGAGCCTCTTAAAGAAGTTGTTACAGGTCTGTGAGAGCCAGAAATCTTGCTTGTTTGTAGGTGACCAAACACTCATTTTCCACCATAATTTGCAAATAAATTCATTAAAAATCCTACAATGTGATTTTCAGGATTTTTTTTCTCATTTTGTCTGTCATAGTTGACGTGTACCTATGATGAAAATTACAGGCCTCTCTCATCTTTTTAAGTGGGAGAACTTGCACAATTGGTGGCTGACTAAATACTTTTTTTCTCCACTGTATATGTGCTTTCTTGAGCAGGGGGACCTTGCGGGCGCTGCAGGATTTCAGTCCTTCACGGCGTAGTGTGTTACCAATTGTTTTCTTGGTGACTATGGTCCCAGCTGCCTTGAGATCATTGACAAGATCCTCCCGTGTAGTTCTGGGTTGATTCCTCTCCGTTCTCATGATCATTGCAACTCCACAAGGTGAGATCTTGCATGGAGCCCCAGGCCGAGGGAGATTGACAGTTATTTTGTGTTTCTTCCATTTGCGAATAATCGCACCAACTGTTGTCACCTTCTCACCAAGCTGCTTGGCGATGGTCTTGTAGCCCATTCCAGCCTTGTGTAGGTCTACAGTCTTGTCCCTGACATCCTTGGAGAGGTCTTTGGTTTTGGCCATGGTGGAGAGTTTGGAATCTGATTGATTGATTGCTTCTGTGGACAGGTGTATTTTATACAGGTAACAAACTGAGATTAGGAGCACTCCCTTTAAGAGTGTGCTCCTAATCTCAGCTCGTTACCTGTATAAAAGACACCTGGGAGCCAGAAATCTTTCTGATTGAGAGGGGGTCAAATACTTATTTCCCTCATTAAAATGCAAATCAATTTATAACATTTTTGACATGCGTTTTTCTGGATTTTTGTTGTTGTTATTCTGTCTCTCACTGTTCAAATAAACCTACCATTAAAATTATAGACTGATAATTTCTTTGTCAGTTGGCAAACGTACAAAATCAGCAGGGGATCAAATACTTTTTTCCCTCACTGTATATATATATATTTGCAAACGTTTCTAAAAACCTTTTTTCGCTTCGTCATTATGGGGTACTGTGTGTAGATTGAGGATTTTTATTTATTTAAGAATAAGTCTGTAACATAACAAAATGTGGAAAAAGTCAAGGGGTCTGAATACTTTCCGAATGCACTGCTGCTATAGTCAATACTGACCAATTTGGACTACCAATAAAATGTTAATGCGGTGGTTGTCATGTATCCACAGGGGAGCAGCGTGTTGCAAACACACCCACAGGTTGCTATGGTTATGATGAGGAACATGCAACCTAATGCAAAAGTTATTCAAACCTACTTCAAATGGTATGATAGGATATTTTTGATAGGAAACTGGAACTAGGCTATGTTATTGCTACTTTATAGAGAGAACCTCAAAGCAAATAGGCTACATACTGACTGAACACAAAATATATTGAAACATCTGGGAAACTCCAGGAACGGTTTTATGTTCCTACTTCTTTGATGTAGAAATAAATTACGAAAAATAAATAAAACACAATTCCTCTGTGGCTGTGTTCAATGGAAGGACAAACACGCTGTCTTTGAAACACGGTTCCTCTGAAAGACTCTTTAAAATAACATTCCGCTGCCATTTGACTTTAATAATGGACCATGGTCTGTATGGAGAGAGAACCAAACCAAACAGACAATAATGTATGCAGAGCTGTGTATCTGCTGCAACCCTGTGCCATTACAAACAGTCCAAACAGTCCACATCCCCAGAACGCTGCAGTCACTCTGTCTGCTAATGCTGTGGCCTAGAACACTTGTGGTGGTGAATTAAGCCGCACTTAAAAGTATTATATTTTATGTTGAATTTTGCACTTATTTTACTTTGAAACTTTTATTCAATTACTACACTCTTACAGTGCCTTCAGAAAGTATTCATACCTCTTGACTTATTCCACATTTTGTTGTTACAGCTTGAATTCAAAATGGATAAAAAAATAAATGTTTCTCACCCATCTACACACAATACCCCATAATGACAAAGTCGGATTGCCAGATGGTGAAGTGTGAGTCATCACTCCAGAGAACGCGTTTCCACTGCTCCAGAGTCCAATGGCGGCGAGCTTTACACCACTCCAGCCGGCGCTTGGCTTTGCGCATGGTGCCATGGAAACCCATGGTGCCATGCTCGGCCATGGAAACCCATTTTATGAAGCTCCCAACGAACAGTTATTTTGCTGACGTTGCTTCCAGAGGCAGTTTGGAACTCAGTAGTGAGTGTTGCAACCGAGGACAGACGATTTGTAAGCGCTACGCGCTTCAGCACTCAGGAGTTCCCATTCTGTGAGCCACTTTGTGGCCGAGCCGTTGTTGCTCCTAGACATTTCCACTTCACAATAACAGCACTTACAGTTGACCGGGGCAGCTCTAGCAGGGCATAATTTTGACGAACTTACTTGTTGGAAAGGTGGCATTCTATGACGATGCCTCGTGGAAAGTCACTGAGCTCTTCAGTAAAGGCCATTCTACTGCCAGTGTTTGTCTATGGAGATTGCATGGCGGTGTGCTCGGTTTTATACACCTGTCAGCAACTGTTATGGCTGAAATAGCCGAATCCACTAATTTGAATGGGTGTCCACATACTTTTGTATATATATCGCTGTGGAGCAGGTTTTCATCAAGGATCTCTCTGTACTTTGCTCCGTTCATCTTTGCCTCGATCCTGACTTGTCTCCCAGTCCCTGCCGCTGAAAAACATCCCCACAGCATGATGCTGCCACCACCATGTTTCACCGTAGGGATGGTGCCAGGATTCCTCCAGACGTGACGCTTGGCATTCAGGCCAAAGAGTTCAATGTTGGTTTCATCAGACCAGAGAATCTTTAGGTGCCTTTTGGCAAACTCCAAGCGGGCTGTCATGTGCCTTTTACTGAGGAGTGGCTTCCATCTGGCCACTCTACCATAAAGGCCTGATTGGTGGAGTGCTGCAGAGATGGTTGTCCTTCTGAAAGGTTCTCCAATCTCCACAGAGGAACTCTGGAGCTCTGTCAGAGTGACCATCGGGTTCTTGGTCACCTCCCTGACCAAGGCCCTTCTCCCCCGATTACTCAGATTGGCCGGGCGGCCAGCTCTAGGAAAGGTCTTGTTGGTTCCCAACATCTTCCATTTAAGAATGATGGAGGCCACTGTGTTCTTGGGGACCTTCAATGCTGTAGACATTTTTTGGTACCCTTCTCCGGATCTGTGCCTCGACAAAATCCTGTCTCGGAGCTCTACGGACATGCCTTGGTTTTTGCTCTGACATGCACTTTCAACTGTGGGACCTTATAGACAGGTCCCACAGTTGACAGAACATGTACAATCACTGAATTTATCACAGGTGGACTCCAATGAAGTTGTTGAAACAGCTCAAGGATGATCAATAGAAACAGGATACACCTGAGCTCAATTTCGAGTCTCTAGCAAAGGGTCTTATATAAATAAGGTATTTTATGTTTTTTATTTTTAATACATTTGCAAAAAAATCTAAACCTGTTTTCGCTTTGTCATTATGGGGTATTGTGTGTAGATTGCTGATAATTTAAAAAAAATATCAATTTTACAATAAGGCTGTAACGTTAGAAAATGTGGAAATAGTCAAGGATTCTGAATACTTTCCGAAGGCTCTGTATACTGTAATTGTATGTGAAGGGTACAGAGATGAGGTAGTCATTCAAAAATAATTCTAAAAACTATTATTGCACACAGAGCGAGTCCATGCAACTTATTATGTGACTTGTTAAGCAAATTTTTACTCCTAAACATATTTAGGCTTGCCATAACAAAGGAGTTGAATACTTATTGACTCAAGACATTTCAGCTTTTTATTTTTTATTAATTTGTAAACATTTATTAAAACATAATTCCACTTTGACATTATGGGGTATTGTGTGTAGGCCAGTGTCACAAAATCTCAATTTAATCAATTTAAAATTCATGCTGTAACATAACAAAATGTGGATAAATTTAAGGGGTGTGTAGCGGATGATTCGGACGGAGTCAGGCGCAGGAGGTGTGAATCACAGAATATGGTTTATTCGTCCAATACAGTAGTTAGCAGCAATGCGTACTGGGAAAACAAAAACACACAGGTGAATATCCCAACGATAAAAGTAAATAATGTTCAACCGAGCTAGCGACACCTCCACATGGAAACAATAACACACAAAGACATGGGGTGCAGAAGGAATACTTATACAGAGACTGATGAGGGGATATGAACCAGGTGTGTGTGAAAAACAAGACAAAACAAATGTGATGATGAAAAGAGGAGCGGCAGTGGCTAGAAGGCCGGTGACGACGAATGCCGAAGCCTGCCCGAACAAGTAGAGGAGACAGCTTCGGAGGAAGTCGTGACAGGGTGTGAATACTTTCTGAAGGCAATGTAGAAAAAAGCGTTCCAAAAGGGTTCTGCAGCGGTCCCCATATGATGACTCCGAAGAAGCATTTTGGTTCTAGATAGCACCTTTTTTGTAAGAGTGTAACATGTTAGGGGCCTCCCGAGTGACTCAGCGGTCTAAGGCACTGTATCGCAGTGCTAGAGGCATCACTACAGGCCCGGGTTCGATCCCAGGCTGTGTCGCAGCCGGCTGCGACCGGGAGACCCATGAGCGGGCGCACAATTGTCCCAGCGTCATCCGGGTTAGGGGAGGGTCCCATTGCGCTCTAGCGACTCCTTGTGGCAGGCCGGGCGCATGCATTCTGACTTCGGTCGCCAGCTGTACGGTGTTTCCTCCGACACATTGGTGCGGCTGGCTTCCGGGTTAAGCGAGCAGTGTGTCAAGAAGCAATGTGGCTTAGCGGGGTCGTGTTTCAGAGGACGCATGGCTCTCGACCTTCGCCTCTCCCGAGTCTGTATGGGAGTTGCAGCGATGGGATAAGACTGTAACTATCAATTTGAGGAGAAAAAGGGGTAAAAAGTACAACAACAAAAACTACAACAAAAACAAGCATGTAACATGATATAAGACATTTTTCCTCATAATACTTGGTTATTTCTGCTTCCTTCAGCTTACTTGAAGCATTTACTGTGAGTAGCTACGAGTGTCTGCTAAACTGACAAATTTTTTTTTTAAATGCCAGACCTTTAAGCTGGTGTTAGGCTGGTGGACTAGTATGTCTGTTCAGATGGTACTAAGTGTAGGAATAATGTGGTAAGAATGTTGGGTGAGACATTAGTCTTTCTAACTTTAGACTCTGGGAATGGAAAAATTCTTAGAAATAATAGCCTAGTCATTGTGGATCCAATCAAAGAAAAAAATCACATGAAAACCAAAACATCACATTTTTGTGCATCACACACCTTTTATTTTAAACTATGAATGTATGATACTATTTTCAGTTTACCCTCATTTGAACAGAAAGTTGTTACTTTTTGCTACTATTAAGTTAACAGTCCCATTAAGCCATTAACTTAACGATTAAGTACTATTAAGTCAACAGATGGCCTGATTCCAGTACAAAATGGTAGATGCTAAATATAGCCCATTTAATGGTCTATTTAGCTCGCACCCTCCCATGCGTGTTATATCCACATGATCCCAATTTAACAAGACACAATTTCAAGAATTGATGATGCAGCCGTATTTGTCTAATATATTTTTGACTTCACTCTACTTTAATTTATTAGGTCTTATTTTAATGTGGATTTTTTCTTCAGTGTTGCTCATACTGTTTTATAAACTTGACATGTTTGCGTGTGCATGGCATCAAATAAAGCTACCCACAGGGCATAGACGTCAATTCAACATCTATTCCAGGTTGGTTTAACGTAATTTCAGTGAAATGGAAACCACGTTGATTCAACCAGTGTGTGCCCAGTGGGTAACCACTCTTTTCATATTTTCTAGGACCATCAATGGACCTGCCAATCAACCTCCACATCTTTCTCCTCCTCCTTGCCATCAGTGGAGTTCTTGGAGCGTGCCCAGATGAATGCCAGTGCAGAGACTACAAAATCCTCTGCCAAGGCAGGTCAATCACAGAGTTTCCCTCCTCAGTGCCTGGCTCCACCACCACCTTCTACATCTCCAACACCAACATCACCACTCTCAAACCTGATGACTTGGCTGATTTTGCCGAGGCCCTTGGCATCTTCGTTTTCAAAGACACTGGGATCAGAGAGGTATTCCCTGGCACCTTTGACCTCACCCATAACCTGGGTGCCCTGGGCTTCATAGGCACCGAGCTGAATGACCTGCCTGAGGCCCTGTTTCTAAATTTGGTGAAGCTGGAATCTCTGACTCTGAGCGGCAACAAGCTCCTGGTGCTTCGCCCCGCCTGGCTTTACTCCCTCGCTGCTCTGAGGACCCTGGACTTCAGCAAGAACCTCATCACGTCTGTACCAGAAAAGGCCTTTCGCTCTGTCACTCAGCTGGAGCATCTCACCCTGGCCAGGAACAACATCAACCAACTCTCCAGGGACACCTTCAGGGGCCTGAGCAAGATCAAATCCCTGCGTCTGAACCGGAACGCTCTTAGGGCGATCCCTGCCAGAGCATTTGATGACCTGGTAAACCTGGAGGAGCTCTCTCTGCAGGATAACGCCATCACTCATCTCCCCGCTAACCTGTTCTCCCAGCTGCAGAGCCTACAGAAGCTTTATCTCTCCAACAACCGGCTAACTTCCCTCCCAGAGGGGATTCTCCTCAACCTCCCTAGCTTGGCCCAGATCTCCCTGTATGAGAACGAGCTCCAGAGTCTGTCCCCAGGAGTGTTCGGCCACATGGCCGTGAGGGAGCTGTGGCTGTATGACAACAGGCTGACCCGCCTGGAGGACCACACCTTCAGCAACCTGACCCAGCTGCGTCTGCTGGTACTGAGCCGGAACCAGATCAGCTCTGTGTCTCCCGGGGCCTTCAGTGGGCTGGCAGAGCTGGGGGAAGTGTCCCTGCACACCAACCTCCTCACCAGCCTGCAGGAGGGCACCTTCCAGGGTCTGCCCAAGCTGGTAAACATCTCCCTGGAGCACAACTATATCCGCTCCCTTCCTGCCAGGCTTCTCCAGGGCCACTCCCACCTTGGCCAGCTGGACCTCCACAACAACTCCCTCCCCAACCTGCCCTCAGAGCTCCTCAGCACCCTCACAGTGGCCAAGGAGGTGCTGCTCGCTGAAAACCCCTGGAAGTGTGACCAGGACATCGTGCCACTTCGGGACTGGCTGACACGGAACCCCACCAAGGCTAACCTCAGCACTGTGGTGTGCCTCACGCCCTCTGTCTTAAGCGGTGACAGCATAGCCCAACTGACTGACGAGGAGCTGACGTTGTTCACTCCGACCGCCGTCCCTGATATCACCCCGACAGAAAAGAGGAGGAAGCCCCACACCCCCCCTCCCAAGAGGAGCACCCCCTCCCCTGCTGCAGAGGCCACGCCCACCCAGGAGCAGGGGGAGGACACCAGCAGTGGGCAGGGGAACGGAGAGGGTGTGTCCAGGAACATGCAGATCATTATCATCGCGGTGGTCTGCACCACCATCATCACCAGCCTCATTGTCTGCTGCGTGTGCTGGAGGAGGAACAAGAGAGGCAGCCGCAACCTTGGCCGCAGGAACAAAAACAACTCTGTCATCTAGACTGGCCCAGGGGCCTGAGCACCACATAGGATATGTATTGTGCAGTCATGCTGAACATGCCAGAGCAAACATCCTGATGCAGTTGTTCCCAAACATCTTAGCACAGGAACCCATCATGTCTCTATCAAGAACTCATGACCAAGGACAGACTAGCTGGGGCCTGACCCTTGGGGAACTCTACTCTGATGGAATAAGTTGTTCTGATTGGGATCCCATAATATTATTATTACCCCATTTTGCAAGTCCCTCTTTAGCAAACTTTCTGTTGTCTGAGGTTTGAACAATGTTTTGCACAAAGAACCAAAAAGAACATCTTATAAACTGTAACAATAATCACCTGGAAATTGCATGGATGGTATGCACAAAATGCCATTCTTCTTTCTTTTTATACTGGTCAATTTTTTTTTGCATATATACTGAACAAATGTAATGTTCAGCATATAGTCTTATCACACACCTGTTGATTTTCAAGAAGCTCTTTTTTATGATTTACTGACTGGAATTAGGCTGCTTATTGTGTAATTTTGATATAGTGTAATCAATAGATAAAGGCTGGTTTCATCTACTTGTAAATTGTTATGCTCCACACACAAATCACATAAAATGACTGACTGTTATATTAAATAAATACACAACATAGTAGTGATATTCTGAAATGCTCAAGAGACAAGTGTTCATTGTGTGATAAAGAGTTGTGTTGAACTGTTGTGTGGGGATTCCCATCTTCTTCAGCTGATAGTATTTGATCCAGTTGTATACCACAAAATTTTTTTTGACGTTTTAAGCCGGACTACTGGAATGAGATGTTATCACACTAGTCAAATATGTATGCACTCTGAGTAGGCTACACAAAAAAGATTGATAATCATGTTTATGCCAAGGGTTCGTGGTGGTGTTGGGAGGGGTTCAGATTAAGAGCTCTGCCACAACCTTGGCATCCAGTGTTTGTGTGTGAGGGAGATTCTGACTGTATCCTTGGTACATTCCATGTGTCTAAAGCACGTTGATGGTATAGGCCTACACGTAGAGGTTGAAATGTAAACCACCCATCTACCTGAACACACTTAACAAGATAGAGGATACATCGAGTTTTGTTGATGCTGAGAACGGAATGTATATACATTTTAAATAACATTCTTAGAACATTCTCTGAACATTACTAAAGTTTTCTTGTGGTTTTTATGGAAAGCTTTCTTAAAACCCTTTACACTCATGGAAATATGCCTGTATGGATAGGGATAAATTGAAATGTTTCTTACAGAAGAAATATGAAAATCATTGAGGAACTAGAGCAAGCACACTTGTAGTTGTTTTGTTTCGAACACAACCGTGCATCCCTACCATCACACCATTTCTGTTGTTGTTTAGGCAATCCAAAAACGGTCCATTATAAATCGTACTCTGGGTCAGGTTGGCATCATTTGAAAGCTAGTTCTATTGCCAACATGACTAGCTAAATTATAAAATACGATATTACATTTTTAGGCTTCACAATGAAATTCGGTGAAACAGATCATAATTTTGGTGCACATAGAAAGGTGTCGTGGGTGCAGTGTTGTAGTACTCAAGACCACATATTGAGTGTCTCGGTCTTGTCTTGGTGTCAGATACATTTGTAGCCTACTCGGTCTTGACTCGGTCTCGGACAGTTAGAACTGGTAATTTCCAGAGACCAGTGGAGTAAAAAAACCTCATAATTATCAGCTTCCATTCAATCAGCGCATAAAACCGCTTCGCCAGGCCAAATATATACAGTGGGGGAAAAAAGTATTTAGTCAGCCACCAATTGTGCAAGTTCTCCCACTTAAAAAGATGAGAGAGGCCTGTAATTTTCATCATAGGTACACGTCAACTATGACAGACAAATTGAGAAACAAAAATCCAGAAAATCACATTGTAGGATTTTTAATGAATTTATTTGCAAATTATGGTGGAAAATAAGTATTTGGTCACCTACAAACAAGCAAGATTTCTGGCTCTCACAGACCTGTAACTTCTTCTTTAAGAGGCTCCTCTGTCCTCCACTCGTTGCCTGTGTTAATGGCACCTGTTTGAACTTGTTATCAGTATAAAAGACACCTGTCCACAACCTCAAACAGTCACACTCCAAACTCCACTATGGCCAAGACCAAAGAGCTGTCAAAGGACACCAGAAACAAAATTGTAGACCTGCACCAGGCTGGGAAGACTGAATCTGCAATAGGTAAGCAGCTTGGTTTGAAGAAATCAACTGTGGGAGCAATTATTAGGAAATGGAAGACATACAAGACCACTGATAATCTCCCCACGCAAGATCTCACCCCGTGGGGTCAAAATGATCACAAGAACGGTGAGCAAAAATCCCAGAACCACACGGGGGGACCTAGTGAATGACCTGCAGAGAGCTGGGACCAAAGTAACAAAGCCTACCATCAGTAACACACTACGCCGCCAGGGACTCAAATCCTGCAGTGCCAGACGTGTCCCCCTGCTTAAGCCAGTACATGTCCAGGCCCGTCTGAAGTTTGCTAGAGTGCATTTGGATGATCCAGAAGAGGATTGGGAGAATGTCATATGGTCAGATGAAACCAAAATATAACTTTTTGGTAAAAACTCAACTCGTCGTGTTTGGAGGACAAAGAATGCTGAGTTGCATCCAAAGAACACCATACCTACTGTGAAGCATGGGGGTGGAAACATCATGCTTTGGGGCTGTTTTTCTGCAAAGGGACCAGGACGACTGATCCGTGTAAAGAAAAGAATGAATGGGGCCATGTATCGTGAGATTTTGGAGGGAGTTGAAAGTCCATGTTGCCCAGCGACAGCCCCAAAACATCACTGCTCTAGAGGAGATCTGCATGGAGGAATGGGCCAAAATACCAGCAACAGTGTGTGAAAACCTTGTGAAGACTTACAGAAAACGTTTGACCTGTGTCATTGCCAACAAAGGCTATATAACAAAGTATTGAGAAACTTTTGTTATTGACCAAATACTTATTTTCCACCATAATTTGCAAATAAATTCATAAAACTCCTACAATGTGATTTTCCTCATTTTGTCTGTCACAGTTGACGTGTACCTATGATGAAAATTACAGGCCTCTCTCATCTTTTTAAGTGGGAGAACTTGCACAATTGGTGGCTGACTAAATACTTTTTTTCCCCACTGTACACTCCTTTCTTGAAACATTAATATCTTGACAGCCTTTATATCTATTATAGACATGTTTGTGCAGTGGCGAACCTATTCACCTTCAGTGTGTGACAGGTTCGTGATTCTGAAAGGACAGCAACCGTAATACCATCGCAAAGGGCCAGCAGTGTAGTGAAGGGTATACGCAGGTACTTTTTCCCCCAGTGTGCATTACCTATACTCACTTCTTAATCCCTACTGATGCGTATCAAAGTAGTGTAGTGGAAGTATACGATTTGTAGTACAATAGAGAAATCATGCACAAAGTAGCCTACACAATCGCAAAGCACGTTAAATATATTCACATGCGCGCCGCATACTGCCTAGTTTCAGCCGAATATAATCTGCAGGCAGCAAGGGAGTGCAGCTCTCCACTGGTTTTGACATGGAGCAGCTCACAGAAGACTGACATCGGTAGCCGGTAGGGTAGGAAAGACATTTCAATTCATGATATCTACCAGTAAATGCTAACTAAGGCAACAATGGGTATGCAAACCATGTATAAAAAAAGTTTAGTCCGAAGTGTTGGTTAGTAGGCTATTTGTGATGCGCAATTGTTATCATGTAGCTGTTTGCATAAGGGGCATAGACATGGATGGGGGCTGGGTGGACAGAGTCCTGGCCCTGACAGGCCCACCTAATCAGATTGATGTAGTTTAAGCATTGTTGTGGATTTAGACCATCAAATGTTTGTGTTTTGTATATTTAAAAAAAACGCTGATTTTGAGAGTGAAAATCTGAAAAATCTATAGGAAAACTCATTTAAAAAACTTCGGATTTTTCACACGGTGCCTTTCCTTCGCTGGGCGGGCCGTTTGGGAACTTTTTTGCAAGATTAGAGTATACCCACTTCTCCAGGCACCACTACACCACTGCATAGGGCCGATGGAAAGACAGCAGTCACACACAGCATGATGTTAACCTCTACCGGATCAGTGTCCCTAATAAGGGACGGTTGTTGCTCAATATGCAATATGTGACTAGAATGGTGTTGTAAACAACAGCCAACTTTCCGGGACATAGACATGTCTTATATGGGCAGAAAGCTTAAATTATTGTTAATCTAACTGCAGTGTCCAATTTACAGTAGCTATTACAGCTAAAGAAATACCATGCTATTGTTTGAGGACAGTGCACAACAACAAAACACTTTAATCATGGCAACTGGTTTGGTACATTCCCCTCTGAAGGTAAATAATGTACTTACATTCAGTAATCTTGCTCTGATTTGTCATCCTGAGGGTCCCAGAGATAAGAAAAATTGAAAAATCAATTTTTATATTCAAATGTAGGAACTGGGTTCTACAGTTTGAACTCTGACTCCACACCCATCCCACCCAGCCATCTAGATGTGTGAAGGTTAGTGTATTTTCTGTAGGGAAGCTAATTATCCATCATTTATGACATTCCTGTGAGTGTGCAAACTTAAATTTTGTATTACCATAGCATTTTTGTATGTTCTTTATAGTTATGTACTTGAAAACCAATTTGGCATATTTAGGAAAACTCCTGGCAGACTTGATAGGAAATATTGTGTAGTGATGTAATTCTTCACTGGATCAGTCTGAAACTTTGCACACACACTGCTGCCATCTGGTGGACAACATCTAAATTACAGCTAGAATCCTATATCACTGTCTGGCCTTTCTCTTGCATTTCAAAGATGATGCAACAAAACACAAAACGCATGTTTTGTTTGTTTGTATTATCTTTTACCTGATCTAATGTGTTATATTCTCCTACATTAATTTCACATTTCCACGAACTTCAAAGTGTTTCCTTTCAAATGATATCAAGAATATGCATATCCTTACTTCAGGTCCTGAGCTACAGGCAGTTAGATTTGGGTATGTCATTTTAGGTGAAAATTGAAAAAAATGATAAGCAGTCCATAAACTCAGAAACAATAAGACAGTAGGTCCTAATCATAAGAATACAAAAACACAACTATTAAGCATTTCCCAATCGAAATGTACAACTATTACTTCCCATTGCAAAAAAAACATTTCACCTTTAGCAGACAAAGTAACCCGTGACCTAAAGTTTAAAGTGGAACTGACAGCGTTTTAACTACTTTGCAGATATGAAACAAACAAACAGACAATCATAATATCAGTCAGAAATATCAAATTCCCAGTTTATGCCTCAAAACTAACTTTATAAGAGGTTTTAAAAATATGTTCTATTTGACTCAACTTTCCATGACGTACACTAAGGCATTGTTGACAGAATAGATGGATGCAATTAAATGCATGATTAATATAATTCACCTATACATTTCTTGGTAGTCCAAAATATATTGCTATCAGGTTGTAAATCACAGCTGGTCTGGTACATTGTTTGCTGCCTCCATTCTGGACAAAAACTGACAAATGTAATTAACGCTGGGAATGTCAATACAATCAAACTAGCAAGGGCAAAGATCACAAGTCATTCATAATGTGGCTAATAGGCTAGCGTATCTATTTATGTAGCAAGCTAAAAACACAGAGCCTAACATTAGCTAGCTAGCTAGCTGCTAGGAGGATGTCATATCATGCCATTGGAGGAGTGGGTGAGTAGCTGACTTTTTTCCTTCTTATCGTTTTTTCAGTGGCTATACGCAGCTCGAGATGCAAGTGTCATTTAGATAGCTAGCGTAGAATCCCGTATTATCGGCATATTCAACAGCGTTTAAGAAATATATTACCTTCAACAGTGTTATCTTGTGATCAAGCCTTCAATGTTTTGTGATTATTGGTGTCGTAAAAATGTTAGCTAACGGTTTAGCAATTAGCAAGTTTGACATTTCATTTGAAATATTACTGTTATCTGCTTTTGATAAGCGGTTTAGCAAAAAAATACGTCCCGTATTATCTGTATACGGCCCCCAGTTATTGGGCACCTTACTATTTTGTTCAATTACAAGATATATCCGTTTGATTTTGTTGAAAAAAGAGACACCAACCACGTAGCCGAAGTGTTTACTAGATAGTTGACTAGTTGGCTAGTCTTCCGGTAAAAAATAATGATTTGCCTGTCAACTTTTCATTGCGTAGCCCGGTGCGCCCTCTTGTGGACTCTTAAAAAATGGTTCTTCACCAACATATTCAGTGTTGTAACCAAATGAAATATGAGTATTAATAATTTACATCAAATACACTTTAATTTCAGTTATGTGCATTAACATAAAACAATGAAAACAGTGTTGGAGTTTGTGTTGCAGAGGTGCACTTGGAAAGTAAAGGAAGAAATACACAAGATGGGTTCAATAAATATATATATTATATTTTAGACATTTATTTTTTTGAACAAATAAATAATTTCATATGAACACAAACAAAACAAACAATTAAATCTCGACCTCCATCCCTATATTGTCACAAAAATCACAATAAAAATCCAGCTCCACCGCTACCTCTTGATCCCACTGCACACACCTGCAGTGGAACCAGTGCTGGCAAAAGTCACAGCACACCCATGGCACCTCGGATCTACACTCCTGAGAGGAGCTTGCAGGCGGATCACGCTCCCGCAGCGAGCACAGCAGGTGGTGTCTTCTTTTATAAAAAATTAAATAATAATACAAATTGATTAATATGGTTTTGCAAAATGTAGAAGTTCTTCAACAACAATAGTAATTGATACAACTGAGAGAGTGAGAAAAACAGATTATGAAGTACCTGAGAGTGGTGCCATGGGTGGTGTGACAGATGTGACCGGTGTAGCTTTTCTCTTCCTTTTCTGTGCTGCAGTTTGAGAAAAAGTAGTGTTAGACAGAGCATGTTGCATGAAAACCCTTTTCAACTTTTTTACATCAATACCTCTGGAGGAAGCTGCAGAGGTTTTGGAGGAGGCGGAGATGACTTGAGGGCTGGTGCTATGTACTGTAGATATATAAAGATATATATATATTTTTTTTACATTGCTGTTTTATAAAACAGATAACAAACAGTCATTTTTTCGTAATTTAACATGTGTTTACCTGTGGAGGTGGTGGTATTCAAATTGCAGGGGGCAGGGACACCAGACGAGGCTGCTATGGTGGTGTGACCAGGGGAGACGGAGGAGGCAGTTGGTCCAGAGGAGGCCGTGTTGGTGGTGACAGACATGGGGGGTGGTGTGCATTGGGGTGGTGGTGGACAAAACCGCCGACGATGGCTTGGAGGAGCTGGTGTTTGTAATGGTGGGGTTGAGGGGCCGACGATGGTGTGGCCGGGAGAGTAGGCATGTGGCCTTCTTCTGCAGCTGGGGACTCCGGCGGCTCCTACAGGTGTTGCACACTGGGAGGCACTGGCAGTGGTGATGCAGCTGTCAGGAGTGGTTCCAGCAGGGGGTCCAGCAGAGGCGATGGCGTCAATGGTCTCATCCATGGCAGCCCTCTCCTGTGCCCTCTGTGTTCTGAGGGCTGCCCGACGCTCTTTCTCCTCTGCCCCGGCCCTCTCCTTCTCACCCCTCTCCTGCCACTGGCGCGTGTATTCCTCCCCGGTGAGGCATGTGGCGACCACAGGGAGTCTTCTGTATCGGTCCAGCCGATACTTCAGGACAGTAAGGATGTGCCCCAGGTCCTTCGCTATCAGCCCCCCCTCTATTAGGGGATGCTCTTCTAGAGCTAGGGATAGGACTGGAGCAGCGGCTGGGACTGGGGCAGGGGCTGAGGGTCCTCCTGTGGTCGCTGGGGAGGAGGTGCTGATGGATGGCACAGTGCTGCTGGTTCCAGTAGAGGCGGTGTTGGGACCCGGTAGGGTCCGAGACGGCATTAAACGGGACCCTTCAATGGCTGAAGGGTCAAAAGGGAAGATGCCACACTTCTTAAACCCTTCCACCACATAGCGCATGTCCTTGCATCGCTGGTACGGGTAGCGGAATACTCTGGCAAATTCTGATTTGTTTACCATGTAGGAGTGGTCAAAATGGCTAAGGTCTCCAGCTACCTTGGAGAACTCAGCCTTTAAAGGGCCAAAGTATGCCACGTCCAGCGGTTGCAGGACATGGGTGCAGTGTGGTGGAAGACAAAGAAGTATAACCCCTTCCCTTAGTGCCACCGCGAGCACTTCCGGGTCCATGTGGCTCTTGTGCTCATCGAAGAGGAGAAGGAGAGGGCGCTCTTTCACTGCATACTTAATGAAGTGCTGAAACCACTTCTGAACAGGTCCCCGTCAATGTAGCCACTGCTTGACCGTCCATACAAGGCTTGGGGGCCTCCCAGTGTGTAGTGGCCACCGGGGGAAACACTTGGGGTAGATGATAAACGGGGGGACGTCCTCCCCAGTTGCGTTGAAGCAGGCCAGCACTGTGATGTGCTCCTTGGTACCCGGAGCCTGCTGATACACGTGTTTTGCGCCCCGGGGAGCCAGCACTTTGTGCCTGCTCTGGTCGCTACGAAACCCAGACTCATCGCAGTTATATATTTGTCTGGGTTTCTCCCTCAACCCACTCTCCTCCAAGTGCTTCTCATAAGAAGTGAAGAAGGTGTCCATCGTCGGATGTGTGGCACACTCAGCTCTCCCCCTATCCAGGGTGTCCGGCCTCCTCATGCTAAGGTTCTTGTGCCTCCTCCTGAACATTTCCCACCACCTCTTCCTCAGTGGTGGGATTGTTTCCCCTGGGTGCCGAAACCTACAATAGAATAGAATATATAATTGTCCATCCAGGATGAAAATGTTTGTTTTGGCATCACCATACACATCCACATTTACATCACACACATTGAGAACAGTCAGTCCACCAATCTACATACATAAACACATAGAACACCAAATACCTGCGTATTTTGTTGGCGTATTTCATCAGCCTCTGTCTGGTGAAGGGAAACCCAAGGCTGGCGCAGTAGATACAGTACTGCACCAGAGACTTTTCATCCTCTGGTGCAAGCAATGTGGGTGGTCCACTGCGACAACCATGGGTCACCCGGCCGCTCAGCCTGTCCGCCAGGGTCTGCCGAGGTACACCATGCACCTTGGTAGATAAGAAAAGAAAACTGTTACTAGCAGATACAATTCACATACACATGGTAATCTCCTAAAAACAAAAGATGCCTAACCTTGGCAGCCTGGCGGATAGCCATCCCTGCCCCGCAGTCCTCCATGGCATGGCACATGTCCACCTCACTCCACTGCTTCCTCTTGACTTTCTCCATGCTGCAGTGGTAAATACATGTAGCTAAATAACTTGGCATACTATACACATTTTAGAAAGATAACTCAATCTGAATATGTATAAACATTTACATTTCAAAGCTAAGGCATTGAAAGGTGATGAAAGTTTTCACAATAACTGAAAGTGTACCCACGTTTTTTGTTTGATGTTATCTGTAATGAAAATTAGTGTCCCAATTAGTGTAATATTGATGCATACATTGTACCATTTAACTAAATACTGCCTCTATGTAGCTGTTGTAAGATGAAACATAGCCAACAGTGATAGGTGTCGAAAAGTTCATGGTTCAAAGTTCCAAATACATTTTTGCAGATTGTGCAAAACGCCTCCGTCAGAGGACTCCAATTTTGATACGGTAAAGCTTGACAACATGCAGCTGTTTTCGTGATATGTATTATCTAACACTTACAATTTCTTTCCTTTTTGCTTACTTAGCAGTTCTATCAACATTTAGCAACTAAGATAGCAACATTAGAAAATCCGTTAGCTATATTTCAGAGGTAAAAAGTTGGATATTAAATTAGGTGTGGTCTGTCGCGCAGTCGAATTTTACAATATGCAGCGTGTTCCACAAAATGTGTACATATAACTTTTTTGAAAACTCTCAAAACCTAACTTAACTTACATAAATTGCACTGAAAATCGGTGGTCAGCTAGCTAAAAGGGTGTCGTTAGTCACAAAACTTACCGTTATTTTTCAGTCCATTTAAGTCGAGGTGATTCAGTCCTCCAACCGCTAGAGAGTGTCCGAGGTCAGGGGGTGTCTGATGTTTGGGGAAAATTAGCTAGCAAGAACTTCAACGACTATTATCTAGTTAGCATATCTCTTGCGTTCGCAAATTCACTCTGGCTATCTACTCCGATTTCAGAGCACTCTCGTCTGAGTGTGCCAGAGCACAGAACAACTGTAAACAGCCTAAACAGCTTTGCTACTGCGAGTAAAATGGTCAGTGAGGTGTTCTCTAATTTGTCTTTGGAAGTAGCAAACTAGCCAACTTTAGCCAGTTAGCTTGCGTGCTTGGTTGGGAAAATCATGCATTGGCAGGCAAGCTTCAGAAGGACGAGGAGGCTACAATTCCCCATCGTTTATCAGTACAATTTTGACAGCCAACTAGCTGAAGAAGTTTGACAGGTTTGATCTAATGTTCCTTCGTTAGATTTGAGCTAATCTTACTCTGGCTAGCATTAGTTGTTGATGTTTATAACTGAGGGAGAGAGAGCCTACCTTTTCATGGTTGTTTGATCAATAGGACTGTAAAGTTCCCAAATGTAAGAGGACTCCCGTAAGGTGTTTACATATTTGCAGAAATCCATTCAGGTGTATTTTGTGGCTTTTGGCAAATGCGTTCTAATGATCTAATGTCACGCTGTCCTACTGCCTGTAAACACACAGTCCAGTTCAAAGTGAATGATGGCAGGCCCGTATTTACATTTTAGTCATTTAGCAGACGCTCTTATCCAGAGCGACTTACAGTTAGTGAGTGCATACATTTTCATACTGCCCCCCCCGTGGGAAACGAACCCACAACCCTGGTGTTGCAAGCGCCATGCTCTACCAACTGAGCTACAGGGGACTAGCTATCCAAGTCAACCATTGGCTAGGCCATCAGAAGCTAGATAAAGCCATCTGCCATTAACTGTATTAGGGCAACATTTTGGAGTGACAGTGGAATCAACCAATCACATTTGTTTCAAATCAAATCGGATTTTATTTGCCACATGCGCCGAATGCAACAGGTGTAGACATTACAGTGAAATGCTTACTTACAAGCCCTTAAACAACAATGCCGTTTTTAAGAAAAGAAAAAAAAAAAGTGTTAAGTAAAAAATAGATAAGTAAAAAATAGCAAATAATGAAAGAGCAGCAGTAAAATAAGATAACAGTAGGGAGGCTATATACAGGGGGTACTGGTACAGAGGGAATAGGCCCAAATCACTAGTGTTTATTATGGAAAAAGATATAGACCATATTCTTTTTCTGCCTACATTGGCCTTTTGAAGACCATTCTCGTTTAACAAAATTGATGGATTGAATAATAACATTATTATATTGTAGCCTACAAACACACAAAACATTTGAATATTGAATAGAATCTAGTGATTCACATAGTAAAATGTATAATGTATTAGCAGCAATATAACAATATTTATGTTGCATAAGGTCGATCCTCTTCTATGGGGAAAATTGTGAAACTGAATGTTTGACTAAAGAGCTGGAATCCACTGGCTTCAATTAATGCAGTGCCCTACATTTGATTGCGCTTATAGTATTTTGGAGGGTAAGAGAGGTGCAGACTGTAGAGTGGTGTTACTAAGTGGTGGTGAAGGACACAAGGCTCAATTCAAACAGACAAGATACAGGACGTAAACAATTAAACAAACTCACAACTATACACAATTGCAAGAGAGCTGGATGGACTTAGTCTCTTTTTAGTTTGAGGTTTGAGGCTTTAAATCTTGAATAATACACATTTGGGGTTTTCTTTCAAATGAAGCATACAAGCTTTCAGTGAACTTTCTGCTGGTAAAGGAAGACATAACCACCTAAAGGCTACTTTCCTAAATAAATTAAACAAACTCTACTACTAATTCATAAACCTGCTAGTTCATGAAGAAAATATGTCCATTCATCATTATTCATTCTCTGAACCAATCCGCTACACTTAGAGAAGAATAATGACCCCGGCTGCATGTGACTTTCTGGAGCGGTACAATACAAAATGATGCATTGTTTAGATCATACCAGTGACCTTTGACACAGTGCTACTGTATTCTGTATCTCATAGTGCGTTCTGGAACTCACTGAATCACTGATCATGGCATAACCAACCAAAGAACGCATACACATTTCAACTGAACATTAACATGACAAAACAGAAACCATAGCTACTGTAATTGAACCTATATGGACACATACTGTGTAATAGCCTAAGTGATTATTAGAAAATAAGGAATAAAGAATACAGTACTAAAGCATACATAACACCACTGCCATTAGCTTCAGAGTTCTAGTATAGCCCACAATGTGTGTTCTATGGGCTCACAGCTCTGTTCCTTATCTCTGACAGCAGAGGGTTCTCTAGCCACGTCTCATGTTGCCTCCAGTAGGCACCTAGCACACTGGAAGCCTGCTGTGCTTATTATATTGACAAGATACTTGAGTGACCACTCTAACAATGGAAGTAATGTCCTCAAAGATGGAAGCACTGTACTGTTTTTGATGGAAGGCAGGCGGGAGGAGGCAAGATCAGGTGGGACCATTCTAGCCAATGAGAGGGCAGATACGCGTGTGAACAACAGGCACAACGCCAATATAAAGTTGTTTTATTCAAATGTTGCCAAAATGCCAAGTACATCCACTTAATCAGTGCATTCGTAACAACCTTACCATTACGAAATTTATATTTGATAAAATAAGCCTCACATAGCAAATTAGCAATTACATTTTATGTTGGCCAAATTTGACACTCTCATTGACCCTCATTGACAAATATATATATATATATATATATATATATATATATATATATATATATATATATATATATTCATGGACAGATTTTGGGCCAAGTAAACTCTCTACAAAACTGTGTGTTTGCCTGACTCTCTCTATAACTGTCCTAATCGCCTCTCTCAGTTATAAGCCTCAAGACAAGAGGAAATAATCAGGATTAGCTGTTTTCTTTCATGTCGGACAGCATTATTTTATTTTTTAGTCATTTAGCAGACACTCTTATCATGAGCGAATAACAGTTAAGTGAGTGCATACATTTTCATACTGGCCCCCTGTGGGAAACGGACCCTGGCGTTGCAAGCGCCATGTTCTACCAACTGAGCTACAGGGGACTACCTTAGCGTTAAACGGCTCCAGTGTCATTGCTCTGCTTATAGTTTTGCTGCAGGTTTCACTTTAGAGATCCCCTTTCTTTGTGAATCAATAATACTTTAGAATATATCAAGTTAATTACAATATCAAAACGAAATCTTTCCATAAAAAGTTATACATATTTTCAGGAAAAATGGCTAGAGGACACATCTTCATCTGTCTTCTGCCTTTGCTGTTTGGGTATTAGTCTCAGTCCTGTGAGAAGGAGACTGACTTCCCCAAAGAGAACCAGGATGTTGATGGCAAGGATGTAACACAGATCCCGGTAACTCTTAAAGCAGGTGCCACAGAGGTCTTCTTTGTGGATGGTCAAATCACTGTCATCACAAAGGGGGCCTTCACCACCAACCCCCAGCTGGAATAGGAGGAGTTCATCAACACCCCCACTGTCTCCATAGAGACCGGTGCCTTCAAGGGATTGGTCGACCTCAAGCACATTGAGATCTCCAGTATCCCACTAACATCTGTGTCTGTAGGTGTTTTCCAAGACCTGCTGCACAACCTGGAAAAACTTCTGCTGAAACTCAACCAGATCTGTAGTCTGGACATAAGACTGTTTGATGGCCTTAAAAACTTTCAGATCCTCCATCTGGCCAAAAAACACCTACGTTCAGTGGCCTCTGCTCTGTTCTCAAAGCTGCACAAACTGCAGGTACTGAGAATCTATGACAACCAGCTGACCGCCGTTCCGGACGGGATATTAGAAAATCTACCCAAATATGAAGGAGATCACTCTACAGGGTAACAATACCACTACAATACCACCCATACAGTACCAGTCAAATGTTAGGACACACCTACTCATTCCAGGGTTTTTCTTTATTTTTACTATTTTCTACATTGTAGAATAATAGTGAAGACATCAAAACTATGAAATAACACATAGGGAATCATGTAGTAACCTGTCACGATCGTGACATAACCAAAAAAGTGTTAAACAAATCAAAGGCCACCCTTTGACTTGATGACAGTGTTGCACACTCTTGGCATTCTCTCAACCAGCTTCATGAGGTAGTCACCTGGAATGCATTTAAATTAACAGGTGTGCCTTGTTAAAAGTTAATTTATGGAATTTCTTTCATCTTAATGCGTTTGAGCCAATCAGTTGTGTTGTGACAAGGTAGGGGGGGTATACAGAAGATAGCCCTATTTGGTAAAAGACCAAGTCCATATTATGGCAAGAACAGCTCAAAAAAGCAAATAGAAATGACAGTCCATCATTACTTTAAGAAATGAAGGTCAATCAATCCGGAAATTTCAAGAACTTTGAAAGTTTCTTCAAGTGCAGTCGTAAAAACCATCAAATGCTATGATGAAACTGGCTCTCATGAGAACCGCCACAGGAAGGAAGACCCAGAGTTACTTCTGCTGCAGAGGATAAGTTCATTAGAGTTACCAGCCTCAGAACTTGCAGCCCAAATAAATGCTTCACAGAGTTCAAGTCACAGACACATCTCAACATCAACTGTTCAGAGGAGACTGCGTGAATCAGGCCTTCATGGTCGAATTGTTGCGAAGAAACCACTACTAAAGGACACCAATAAGAAGAAGAGACTTGCTTGGGACAAGAAACATGAGCAATGGACATTAGACCGGTGGAAATCTGTCCTTTGGTCTGAGGAGTCCAAATTTGAGATATTTGGTTCCAACCGCCTTGTCTTTGTGAGACGCAGAGTAGGTGAACGGATGATCTCTGCATGTGTAGTTCCCACCGTGAAGCATGGAGGAGGAGGTGTGGTGGTGTGCGGGTGCTTTGCTGGTGACACTGTCAGTAATTTATTTAGAATTCAAGGCACACTTAACCAGCATGGCTACTTAACCAGTAAGGGCTATTTGACCAAGAAGGAGAGCGATGGAGTGCTGCATCAGCATTACAGGGCACCTCAGGAATTTTGATAGTGCACAGGGCTGTGGGGGAGAAGGTTGTGGGTTCACAGACCACCATGGACAAGAGCAGGGGTAGATAGATCTACTTTATAGTAAAAGCATTGCATGAATCGATCATCGTATTTGCAGGTCTGAGAAAAAATTGTATTTTATGAAAATGTCATGCAATTCTACATCATTTGACATATCAGCAGATTATTTTTTAATACCACACAAATTACCAAAATTACAGGCTAATAATGGACAGAGAGATACGCCTACGTGTTCATTTTATATGTTCTCTAATGCCAAATCAGTGTGTCTTGTTTGCTACGAAACTGTCCCTGTTTGCAAATAATTAAATCTGAGATTAGGAATCTGAGCATGGTCCTCTGTAGCTCAATTGGTAGAGCATGGCGCTTGTAACGCCAGGGTTGTGGGTTTGATCCCCGGGAACACCCATACTTAAAAATGTGTGCACACATTACTATAAATCGCTTTGGATAAACGTGTCTGCTAAATGGCATATTATATTATTATACTTTCAAAAGTTTCACCGCAGACAGTAGGCCTACCGACGCAGAAAAATGTAAGCTTCAACTGCTGGCTACTCTCCTTCCATGGCTTAACCCAACGAGAAAAGGTCACAAGTGTTTCCCTAAAAGCTGTCTAGGTTTAAACATCTTCTATTGTACAGAAAGTGAATAGTTTAATCAATTGATAGTGACAGAACTAGATTACTTCCCAAGCAAAGTCAATGTTTTGTCTCCTCGGCCATAGAAGGTTGTAGCTCAGCATCTGAATGTCAAATAAATGAAACAATGATATCCCCATATGCATTGGAGTCATGTCTTTCCCTGGTATTTTACAGCTTGTTTCTAGCTGAAGCATTGCGGACCAAACTTGCTGTTATATAAGTATCACTTTATATAATTGGATCTGTTTTATTTTCTTCAAAATCTTAAACTAACAATGGGTAGGTCTGTGCTTTTTTGCCATTTTCTTTAATAAAAGGTAGGCCTATGGCCTTCACTGACACGGAGGTAGGCTATTTAAAGAGTGCATGGTGGGTGGAGGAATTGGCCGACATATAGCAGTTTATGGCCTAATTTAATCTGTCAAACAGTTAAGCCTACCTCTTATTTCTTAAATAGGAAGAAATAGGCTCCAACACAAAGCGTTCTTGTTGTTAGTAAAGTCTAATTAAAATTAAGATGGTTGAAATTTATTATGCCTACTCGAATTTGCCTACTTTCAGCACCATGAGCTGTCCATTTCCGATTGATTGTGCTGTGACTGCTGCTTTAAGTTTCAGAACCACAATGTAAATGACTAGAATCTGGCTTATTGTGAGGTCAATAACTCTGATAAATACATAATGGGCAAGAAACATATTGTTTATTAAAATCAATTATGGTAGTAGCTATCAATGTTGACCTCTTCATCTTCACACTCTCCTTCTCAAACCTAACAGAACATACAGTGCATTCGGAAAGTATTCAGACCCCTTGACTTTTTCCACATTTTGTTAAGTTACAGCCGCCTTCTAAAATGGATTAAATTGTTTTTTTCCCCCCGCATCAATCTACACACAATACCCAAAACCGTTTATTTTTTATTTTTGCAAATTCATTAAAAATGAAACTGAAATATCACAAACCAAGCCATGAGGTCGAAAGTAATTGTCCATAGAGCTCCGAGACAGAATTGTGTCGAGGCACAGATCTGGGGAAGGGTACCAAAACATGTCTGCAGCATTGAAGGTCCCCAAGAACACAGCGGCCTCCATCATTCTTTATTGGAAGAAGTTTGGAACCACCAAGACGCTTCCTAGAGCTGGCCGCCCGGCCAAACTGAGCAATCGGGGGAGAAGGGCCTTGGTCAGGGAGGTGACCAAGAACCCGATGGTCACTCTGACAGAGCTCCAGAGTTCCTCTCTGGACATGGGAGAACCTTCCAGAAGGACAACCATCTCTGCAGCACTCCACCAATCAGGCCTTTATGGTAGAGTGGCCAGACGGAAGCCACTCCTCAGCAAAAGGCACATGACAGCCCGCTTGGAGTTTGCCAAAAGGCACTTAAAGGACTCTCAGACTATGAGAAACAAGATTCTCTGGTCTGATGAAACCAAGATTGAACTCTTTGGCCTGAATGCCAGGTGTCACATCTGGAGGAAATCTGGCACCATCCCTACGGTGAAGCATGGTGGTGGCAGCATCATGCTGTGGGGATGTTTTTCAGCGGCAGGGACTGGGAGACTATTCAGGATCAAGGGAAAGATGAACGGAGCAGTACAGAGAGATCCTTGATGAAAACCTACTCCCGAGCGCTCAGGACCTGACTGGGGAGAAGGTTCACCTTCCAACAGGACAACGACCCTAAGCACACAGCCAAGACGACGCAGGAGTGGCTTCGGGACAAGTCTCTGAATGTCCTTGAGTGGCCCAGCCAGAGCCCAGACTTGAACCCGATTGAACATCTCTGGAGAGACCTGAAAAATAGCTGTACAGTGCCGCTCCCCTTCCAACCTGACAGAGCTTGAGAGGATCTGCAGAGAATAATGGGTGAAACTCCCCAAATACAGGTGTGCCAAAATTGTAGCATCATACCCAAGAAGACTCGAGGCAGTAAACGCTGCCAAAGATGCTTCAACAAAGTACTGATTAAAGGGTCTGAATACTTATGTAAATGTGATTATTATTTATTTATTTGGCAAACATTTCAAAAAATCTGTTTTTGCTTTGTCATTATGGGGTATTGTGAGTAGATTGATGAGGGAAAAAAAAAAACAATTTAATCCATTTTAGAATAACGCTGTAAAGTAACAAAATGTGGAAAAAGTAAAGGGGTCTGAATACTTTCCGAATGCACTGTATATCATTTCCTGATCGTTCTTATATCCGTCAGATATAGGACAGACACTTTAAAACAAACTTCCGTTTGATTTATTTTCTGACTATCTGTTTTTCCATGTATGAATCTGTTTTTATGGGCAAATAGCGGCGAGGAAAAATTAAATGTTATATCAAATTATTATTTTTATATATATTTTTTCTACGTAAAGTGGTCCTAAAATTCCAAATCAAATACCTAACTGATCCTTGGTATGACCATCTTAAAACAATTCCATAAGTTAGCTTGGTCAATACACCCAGTCACTACAAATATACAGTTGAAGTCGGAAGTTTACATACACTGAGGTTGGAGTCATTAAAACTAGTTTTTCAACCACTCCACAAATGTCTTGTTAACAAACTATAGTTTTGACAAGTCGGTTAGGACATCTACTTTGTGCATGACACAAGTAATTTTTCCAAAAATTTTTTACAGACAGATTATTTCCTTTATAATTCACTGTATCACAATTCCAGTGGGTCAGAAGTTTACATACACTAAATTGACTGTGCCTTTAAACAGCTTGGAAAATTACAGAAAATGATGTCAAGGCTTTAGAAGCTTCTGATAGGCTAATTTACATAATTTGAGTCAATTGGATGTGTACCTGTGGATGTATTTCAAGGACTACCTTCAAACTCAGTGCCTCATTGCTTGACATCATTGGAAAATCAAAAGATATCAGCCAAGACCTCAGACATTTTTTTGTAGAACTCCACAAGTCTGGTTCATCCTTGGGAGCAATTTCCAAATGCCTGAAGGTATCAAGTTCATCTGTACAAACAAAGGTACGCAAGGATAAACACCATGGGACCACGCAACCATCATACCGCTCAGGAAGGAGATGCATTCTGTCTCCTAGAGATGAACGTACTTTGGTGCGAAAAGTGCAAATCAATCCCAGAACAACAGCAAAGGACCTTGTGAAGATGCTGGAGGACACAGGTACAAAAGTATCTATATCCACAGTACAACGAGTCCTATATCGACATAACCTGAAAGGCCGCTCAGCAAGGAAGAAGCCACTGCTCCAAAACCGCCATAAAAAAGCCAGACTACGGTTTGCAAATGCACATGGGGACAAAGATCGTACTTTTTGGAGAAATGTCCTCTGGTCTGATGAAACAAAAATAGAACTGTTTGGCCATACTGACCATCATTATTTTGGAGGAAAAAGGGGAGAGCTTGCAAGCCGAAGAACACCATCCCAACCGTGAAGCACGCGGGTGGCAGCATCATGCTGTGGGGGTGCTTTGCTGCAGGAGGGACTGGTGCACTTCACAAAATAGATGGCATCATGAGGAAGGAGAGTTATGTGGATATATTGAAGCAACATCTCAAGACATCAGTCAGGAAGTTAAAGCTTGGTCGCAAATGGGTCTTCCAAATGGACAATGACCCCAAGCATACTTCCAAAGTTGTGGCAAAATGGCTTAAGGACAACAAAGTCAAGGTATTGCAGTGGCCATCACAAAGCCCTGACCTCAATCCTATAGACAATTTGTGTGGGCAGAACTGAAAAAGCGTGTGCGAGCAAGGAGGCCTACAAACCTGACTCAGTTACACCAGCTCTGTCAGGAGGAATGGGCCAAAATTCACCCAACTTATTGTGGGAAGCTTGTGGAAGGCTACCCGAACCGTTTGACCCAAGTTAAACAATTTAAAGGCAATGCTACCAAATACTAATTGAGTGTATGTAAACTTCTGACCCACTGGGAATGTGATGAAAAAAATAAAAGCTGAAATAAATAATTCTCTCTACTATTATTCTGACATTTCACATTCTTAAAATAAAGTGGTGATCCTAACTGACCTAAAACAGGAAATGTTTACTAGGATTAAATGTCAGGAATTGTGAAAAACTGAGTTTGAATGTATTTGGCTAAGGTGTATGTAAACTTCCGAATTCAACTGTACTGTACAGGCGTCCTTCCTAACTCAGTTCCGGGAGAGGAAGGAAACCGCTCAAGGATTTCAACATGAGGCCAATAGTGACTTTAAAACAGTTAAAGAGTTTAATGGCTGTGATAGGAGAAAGGATCAACAACATTGTACAGTGCCTTGCAAAAGTATTCGTCCCCCTTGCCGTTTTTCCTATTTTGTTGCATTACAACCTGTAATTTAAATGTATTTTTATTTGGATTTCATGTAATGGACACACACAAAATAGTCCAAATTGGTGAAGTAAAAAATAAATAAATAACTTGTTTCAAAAAAGTATACAAAATATATAACGGAAAAGTAGTGTGTGCATATGTATTCACCACCTTTGCTATGAAGCCCTTAAATAAGATCTGGTGCAACCAATTACCTTCAGAAGTCACATAATTAGTTAAATAAAGTCCACCTGTGTGCAATCTATTTGTCACATGATCTGTCACATGATCTCAGTATATATATACACCTGTTCTGAAAGGCACCAGAGTCTGCAACACCACTAAGCAAGGGACACCACCAAGCAAGCGGCACCATGAAGACCAAAGAGCTCTCCAAACAGGTCAGGTACAAAGTTGTGGAGAAGTACAGATCAGGGTTGGGTTATAAAAAAATCAGAATTGAAGGAATGATGGATGGCGCTAAATACAGGGAAATTCTTGAGGGAAACCTGTTTCAGTCTTCCAGAGATTTGAGACTGGGACGGAGGTTCACCTTCCAGCAGGACAATGACTCTAAGCATACTGCTAAAGCAACACTCGAGTGGTTTAAGGGGAAACATTTAAATGTGCAAATATTGTACAATCCAGGTGTGCAAAGCTCTTAGACACACAGAAAGACTCACGGCTGTAATCGCGGCCAAAGGTGATTCTAACATGTATTGTCTCAAGGGTGTGAATACTTATGTGAATTAAATATTTCTGTATTTCATTTGTAATACATTTGCAAAAATTGATAAAAAAAACATGTGTTCACTTCGTCATTATGGGATATTGTGTGTAGATGAGTGAGAAAAAAACATATTCAACCCATTTTGAATTCAGGCTGTAACACAACAAAATGTGGAATAAGTCAAAGGGTATGTATACTTTCTGGAGGCACTGTATTTGACCCCTTAACAATACTCAGCAAAGTCTATTTAAACCATAACCCTTGGCATTGTGACTGTAGGATGGTCCCACTCTTCAATTGGATGAAGGCAAACCCTGGAAAGATCAAGTCTACATCTCCTGAGATCTGTGATTGTAAAGGGGATTCAGGTGAAGAAAAGAGAAGAGCAGTCACCGATACAGCATAGTCAATCATAAATCAATTCATTTTAATACAAGTTGCAACAGGGAGACACCTCCCACACAGAAGCAGAGAAAATGTCTAACTGGCCTCCTCTGAGAAGGCACATACTGTATATATTAATCAGACGGTACCAAATGTTATGTAAACAGCAGCCCGAGAGGTTGGGAGGACGTCACAATATCAGCGGCTACAGAATCACACTGTGTTACAGATACATTATCAGTGTGCCCTCGGCTCAGTGTACCTTGTCTGACGTCAATCACCATCAACAGATATGAGTTTAATACATAGCATACGGCATCGAGTCTAGTGACCATCAACCCGTGACACAAATGGATGTCACAAATAGAACATGTGTATTACAGAAAGGGAAACATATAAATATGCTAAGCATTGTGTTAATTACTCCTAACGGAATATGACCATTTATTAGTCTTAAATATTACCCATTACAGTGACCAATCGGAGGATTTAAAGAAACAATAAATAATGTATCTCACTGAGAACCAGCTCATATTTCCCACCTCACCTCCAACCACTGTCCCTTTACCTACCACCACTGTCAGCACTACAACCATTCCCACGACAACCACAATAACCACCACCACCACCACAGCACTCACCACAACCCAGACAACCACACCACTGACATCCACCATGCCCACTATTATTCACAACAACATCGCCAACCACTCAGCCAACTACAGTTCTCACCACTACTCAAACAACCACACTGTCCACTACCACACCAACAACGATAGAGCCTACAACTACTTGGCCAACTACAACTACTCTGCCAACTACGACCACTATGCCAACGAGTAAAAGTCTTCCAACCACAATGGCCACTATTAATGAAGCCACCACCCCAACTACAACCGCAAGGCCTCGCAGTGCAGGCCCGGATGATATCCTACACAGCCATGCTGGTGGTGGAGATAGGCTGCACTCTGGTGCTGGCTAAGTTCACCCTGTCTCTGTATTGTTTTCTCCAGCGCAGGGAGAGGAGATTCACCTGACTCGCTTCTCCTTCAGGAAGTCTGTCTCATGGAGGCCAGTACATGAGACAGAGACTGTGGGCCTGTGATCACAGACAATGGAGGGGAATTAAAACAAAACTGAATGCTGACAAAAGGCTCTGTGGCCAAAATGTATTTGTATTTTCTGAAAAATAAACTAACAAAAACCTCCCATTGGGTACAGACGTCAGTTCAACATCTAGTTTTGATGGACATTTGATTAAGTTGTCAACTAATGTGAATTCAACGTGAAACAAACAAACAAAAAAATACGTCATTGGATTTAGGTTAAAAGTTTGATTAAAAAAAGACTATGATGTGGAAACAACGTTGATTCAACAAGTTTTTGCCCAGTGGGATAGGAATGAAAATGTACCCAAAATTGCTTCAGCCCAGCTTGAAAAAAAAGGAGAATCAGGTGCTCGACATTCCATATCCCAGTACATTTCAACAGGTGACCGTCCCAGAAAATTTTAGAAAAAGGTGCACTCTGCCTGTTTGTTTGTTCCGTGAATAAACAAATATCTATGCAGACACAGTGCTCCTTTTTTTCTGGGATCGTCACCTGTTGAAGTGTCCTGGAGAAAGTAAAGCTTTTTTAAATATGAAAACATCTTTGGGTGCTACAGCCCAGGAGCAGTCCAATTTGCACAGTAACAAGTTATGCAAGACATAAAGACATTGTCCGTGCCAGAGTGTAGTGGCTTCCTTTCCTCTTTACCATAGCCACTGCCCTAGCCTGAAGCGGGGTTGTTTCGGACGCATACAGTCCACACTCAACGTTTCCAAACGGCCAAACATTCAATGAGATCCAGGGATATAGTGCAACAAAAAATGTTTATTCTTCTTATCTAACAAAAAGGTATTCTCCAATCAACTTAAAGCAGAGATTACTTGAAATGCAAATACATAATATAATATGACCTGTCTGTCTGTATTTCTGTATGTCTATATGGTCAAAAAAACTATACCGCTCCCGCATCTAGCAAGGACTCCTCCCCCCGAAGGCCCAACTTCCTGCCTTTATACTAACACAATTAACACAGTACAATGAATGGGCAAGAGGGGGGGCCAAAAACTGAGTTACACTAATAACAAATGAATATATCTCAATCCAGTAAATAAATCATAAAGGTACGTACCTAATATTTCATCATATACATTAATATTTAATATATTTACACAAATGTACATGGAGCTCAGTATGTTCAGTCTTTTATACAAAATATGCCCAAATCGGCTCTAACACAGAGTAATTGTTGACCATGGTGAGCAGAGCTGGCAGTAAGTCAGTTCCTAAAAAAAGAACCCTTTTAGGTTCTACAGTGGCTTGCGAAAGTATTCACCCCCCTTGGCATTTTTCCTATTTTGTTGCCTTAGAACCTGGATTTAAAATTGATTTTTTGGGGGGTTTGTATCATTTGATTTACACAACATGCCTACTACTTTGAAGATGCAAAATATGTTTTATTGTGAAACAAACAAGGAATAAGACAAGAAAACAGAACTTAAGCATGCATAACTATTCACCCCCCCCCCCAAAGTCAATACTTTGTAGAGCCACCTTCATTGTGCAAATGGAATAGACAACAGGTGGAAATTATAGGCAATTAGCAAGACACCCCCAATAAAGGACTGGTTTTGCAGGTGGTGACCACACACCACTTCTCAGTTCCTATGCTTCCTGGCTGATGTTTTGGTCACTTTTGAATGCTGGCGGTGCTTTCACTCTAGTGGTAGCATGAGACGGAGTCTAAAACCCACACAAGTGGCTCAGGTAGTGCAGGTCATCCAGGATGGCACATCAATGCGAGCTGTGGCAAGAAGGTTTGCTGTATCTGTCAGCGTAGTGTCCAGAGCATGGAGGCGCTACCAGGAGACAGGCCAGTACATCAGGAGACGTGGAGGAGGCTGTAGGAGGGCAACAACCCAGCAGCAGGACTGCTACCTCCGCCTTTGTGCAAGGAGGAGCAGGAGGAGCACTGCCAGAGCCCTGCAAAATGACCTCCAGCAGGCCACAAATGTGCATGTGTCTGCTCAAACGGTCAGAAACAGACTCCATGAGGGTGGTATGAGGGCCCGACGTCCACAGGTGGGGGTTGTGCTTACAGCCCAACACCGTGCAGGACGTTTGGCATTTGCCAGAGAACACCAAGATTGGCAAATTCGGCACTGGCGCACTGTGCTCTTCACAGATGAAAGCAGGTTCACACTGAGCACATGTGACTGTCACGATCGTCGTAGGATTGAGTAGACCAAGGCGCAGCGTTGCAAGCAAACATATTATTTAATAAGTGAAACACGATCAAAACAAACAAAGACGATAACGTGACAGTACACGGTGAAACTAAACTAACTCGAAACAAGAACCCACAAAACCAAAGGAAAAACCGACAGATTAAATATGGCTCCCAATCAGAGACAACCAGCCGACAGCTGACACTCGTTGCCTCTGATTGGGAGTCACACCGGCAAACATAGAAAATCGACAACCTAAAACACCCACCGAAGAAACAGAAAACATAGAATGAACACACCCTGGCTCAACATAATGAGTCCCCGAGCCAGGGTGTGACAGTACCCCCCCCTAAAGGCGCGGACTGCGACCGCGCCTAAATACGAGCAAAACAGGGGAGGGCTGGGTGGGCATTCCTCCTCGGCGGCGGCTCCGGCTCCGGGCTTGATCCCCACTTCCTCTCCAACCCCCCAAAGTACTCCTGGTCCTGTCTAGCCCCGCTGGCCGGAGCCGGACTGACGACACGCGCCCCTGGCTTGGTGCGTGGAACAGGAACGGACCGGACCGGGCTGACGATACACACCCCTGGCTTGGTGCGTGGAGCAGGAATGGACCGGAATGGGCTGGCGACGCGCACCACCGACTTGGTGCGGAGAGCAGGAACGAGCCGGACAGGGCTGACGAGACGCACCACAGACTTGGTGCGGGGAGCAGGAACAGGCCGGACCGGGCTGGCGACGCGCACCACAGGTTTGGTGCGGGGAGAAGGAACAGGCCGGGCCGGGCTGGCGACGCGCACCACAGACTTGGTGCGGAGAGCAGGAACGAGCCGGACAGGGCTGACGAGACGCACCACAGACTTGGTGCGGGGAGCAGGAACAGGCCGGACCGGGCTGGCGACGCGCACCACAGGTTTGGTGCGGGGAGAAGGAACAGGCCGGGCCGGGCTGGCGACGCGCACCACAGACTTGGTGCGGAGAGCAGGAACGAGGCCGGACAGGGCTGACGAGACGCACCACAGACTTGGTGCGAGGAGCAGGAACAGGCCGGACCGGGCTGGCGACGCGCACCACAGGTTTGGTGCGGGGAGAAGGAACAGGCCGGGCCGGGCTGGCGACGCGCACCACAGACTCGATGCGGGAAGCAGGAACAGGCCGGGCCGGGCTGACGACACGCACCACAGGCTCGATGCGGGAAGCAGGAACAGGCCGGGCCGGGCTGACGACACGCACCACAGGCTCGATGCGGGAAGCAGGAACAGGCCGGGCCGGGCTGACGACACGCACCACAGGCTCGATGCGAGGAACAGGAACAGGCCAGACCGTACTGGGGACACACACCACTGGCCCTACGCAGGGATCAGGAACGGGCCGGACCGGACTGGTAACACACCCCAGTACCTCTCGCCGTGCCTCCACACTTTCCCTCTCCTCTGTGACCAGTGGCCCCCTTAACCTGGCGGCCCCCTCTTCACACCCGCTGGACCGCTCCATCGCGGCCTCCTGCTGCCCCGTCGTCCACGTCGTGAGCCCCCCCCCTAAAAAATTTCTGGGGTTCTCTCCTCCCCGTGGACCAGGCCTCCCTAGCTCTCGCCAGACTCTCGATCCATTGCTTCATAGACCAGCCTCTCTCCTCTTCACTTAGCGTGGCCCAGCCGAAACTCCTACTCCCCTGATCCCAGGTCCTTCCTCTCTCCTCTTCACGCTGCTTGGTCCAGTTTTGGTGGGTTCTTCTGTCACGATCGTCGTAGGATTGAGTAGACCAAGGCGCAGCGTTGCAAGCAAACATATTCTTTAATAAGTGAAACACGATCAAAACAAACAAAGACGATAACGTGACAGTACACGGTGAAACTAAACTAACTCGAAACAAGAACCCACAAAACCAAAGGAAAAACCGACAGATTAAATATGGCTCCCAATCAGAGACAACCAGCCGACAGCTGACACTCGTTGCCTCTGATTGGGAGTCACACCGGCAAACATAGAAAATCGACAACCTAGAACACCCACCGAAGAAACAGAAAACATAGAATGAACACACCCTGGCTCAACATAATGAGTCCCCGAGCCAGGGTGTGACAGTGACAGACGTGACAGAGTCTGGAGATGCCGTGGAGAACGTTCTGCTGCCTGCAACATCCTCCAGCATGACCGGTTTGGCGGTGGGTCAGTCATGGTGTGGGGTGGCATTTCTTTGGGGGTCCGCACAGCCCTCCATGTGCTCGCCAGAAATGGCCTGACTGCCATTAGGTACCGAGATGAGATCCTCAGACCCCTTGTGAGACCATATGCTGGTGCGGTTGGCCCTGGGTTCCTCCTAATGCAAGACAATGCTAGACCTCATGTGGCTGGAGTGTGTCAGCAGTTCCTGCAATAGGAAGGCATTGATGCTATGGACTGGCCCGCCCGTTCCCCAGACCTGAATCCAATTGAGCACATCTGGGACATCATGTCTCGCTCCATCCACCAACGCCACGTTGCACCACAGACTGTCCAGGAGTTGGAGGATGCTTTAGTCCAGGTCTGGGAGGAGATCCCTCAGGAGACCATCCGCCACCTCATCAGGAGCATGGCCAGGCGTTGTAGGGAGGTCATACAGGCACGTGGAGGCCACACACACTACTGAGCCTCATTTTGACTTGTTTTAAGGACATTACATCAAAGTTGGATCAGCCTGTAGTGTGGTTTTCCACTTTGATTTTGAGGGTGACTCCAAATCCAGACCTCCATGGTTTGATAAATTTGATTTCCATTGATAATTTTTGTGTGATTTTGTTGTCAGCACATTCAACTATGTAAAGAAAAAAGTATTTAATAAGATTATTTCATTCATTCAGATCTAGGATGTGTTATTTTAGTGTTCCATATTTTTTTTTGAGCAGTGTATATATACTGAGATCATGTGAAAGATCAAGTGACACTTAGATTGCACACAGGTGGACTTTATTTAACTAATTATGTGACTTCTGAAGGTAATTGATTGCACCAGATCTTATTTAGGGGCTTCATAGCAAAGGGGGTGAATTCATATGCACGCACCACTTTTCTGTTATTAATTTTTTAGAATTTTCTGAAACAAGTTATTTTTTTAATTTCACTTCACCAATTTGGACTATTTTGTGTATGTCCATTACATGAAATCCAAATAAAAATCCATTTAAATTACAGGTTGTAATGCAACAAAATAGGAAAAACGCCAAGGAGGATGAATACTTTTGCATGGCACCTTTTTTTCTAAGAGTGTAGTTGTTTGTCAGTCCAGCTGGCTCTGATTCATTTGGCAAAATCTGTGACGTAAATTCCATTCAGTGATTGAGTTCATACAGAAGCAGGGTTGTTTTGTCAACAATTTGACAAATAAACATTAAAATATTTACAAACACTACGGAAAAGCAATAACAACACAATAACAATGATTTCCAGATGAACAGGTTATACAGCACAATTTGGTGATCCAATGCATTGATTAAGGACTAGTTTAATGTCTGTCAACATCAGTGGTGTATCTTCGCACGTAGCACTATGTTAGTGCTGATTTTATTAAAACGATACTAACGGGAGATTACATGCACCTGCGTACTAAAATAAGCTTGATTGCAATCTAAAACCCACAAGAATAAACCAGAGATTTAGCTGATCTCACGTTGATACCAGACAGCTGCAACTTTCGTCATCTACACTACCGTTCAAAAGTTTGGGGTCTTACTTAGAAATTACCTTGTTTTCGAAAGAAAAGCAATTTTTTTGACCATTAAAATAACATAAAATTCATCAGAAATACAGTGTAGACATTGTTAATGTTGTAAATGGCTATTGTGGCAGGAAACGGCTGATTTTTAATGGAATATCTACATAGGCAGACAGAGGCCCATTAACAGCAACCATCAGTCCTGTGTTCCAATGGCACATTGTGTTTGCTAATCCAAGTTTATCATTTTAAAAGGCTAATTGATCATTAGAAAAACATTTTGCGGTTATGTTAGCACAGCTGAAAACTGTTGTGCTGATTAAAGAAGAAATAAAAATGGCCTTCTTGAGACTAGTTGAGTATATGGAGCATCAGCAATTGTGGGTTTGATTACAGGCTCAAAATGGCCAGAAACAAATAACTTTCTTCTGAAACTCGTCAGTCTATTCTTGTTCTGAGAAATGAAGGCTATTCCATGCGAGAAATTGCCAAGAAACTGAAGATCTCGTACAACGCTGTGTACTACTCCATTCACAGAACAGCGCAAACTGGCTCTAACCAGAATAGAAAGAGGAGTGGGAGGCCCTGGTGCTCAACTGAGCAAGAGGACAAATACATTAGTGTCTAGTTTGAGAAACAGATGCCTCACAGGGCCTCAACTGGCAGCTTCATTAAATAGTACCCACAAAACACCAGTCTCAACGTCAACAGTGAAGAGGCGACTCCGGGATGCTGACCTTCTAGGCAAAGTTGCAAAGAAAAAGCCATATCTCAGACTGGCCAATAAAAATAAAAGATAAAGATTGGCAAAATAACTCAGACACTGGACAGAGGAAGATTGGAAAAAAGTGTTATGGACAGACAAATCAGAGTTTGAGGTGTTCGGATCACAAAGAAGATGTCATGAACCCTGCGTCCTGAGTCGGTTCCTGCCTGTGTTGCCGTTTTTCTGCTCTGAATCTCCTGTTTCCTGATGGTTCTTGAACGCTCCCTGCCTGGTTGCCGGGCGACGTTGCTAGGCGGGAGATCTCCCGATTACCCGCACCTGCATCTCATCAGCTATCGGCACACCTGGTCCTGATCATCACCCTTCATAAGCTCTGACCTGACATCCATTCCCTGCCGGATCGTTAGCCATGAACAGTATGTTTGTCAGCGTATCAGCCTCTGAGTTACTAGCGTTAGTTTTGTTGTTTTGCACCTTGTTGGCTTGCCGTGTACTTACCTCCGTTTGTTTCTATCTACAGTCATTCTCCCGGAACCTTCACCCAACCCCTGCCTGGTTGTTGGCGGCTGCCGAGCCATCATTGGATCTGCCACTTCACCTCCACCAACTCATCTCCGCCACCCGCTCTGTTCCCTGGATTATTCTGCATCGTTTTTTGAATCTGTTAATAAATACTCACCTTCGTTCAACTCACCTTGTCCTGGTCTGCTTCTGGGTTCTGGCTTAGAAAACCGTGACAGAACGATCCGGCCCAGAAATTAACCCAGCGGACCTGGACTCTGTTCGTCATGCCATTACACATCAGGAAAGGATGTTGGGACAACACAGCATGGCGCTACAGGAGATAGCATTGTCAGTTCGGAACTTTTCGACCAGTCTGACGAAGCTCAAGGCTCAGCTCAGGTTGCCGGTGGAGAATCCACTACCGGTTTCACCCCTTTTGCCTACCGCTTCTGGAGCTGTGCCCTTCCGTGAGCCCAAGGTTCCGACGCCTGATAAGTATGAAGGGGATTTGGGAAGATGCCGTTCCTTTCTTATGCAGTGTGGATTAGTGTTCGATCTACAGCCCCACTCGTACGCCACAGACAAGGCTAGGACAGCCTTTGTGATTGAATTGCTGCGTGGTAGAGCCCTGGAGTGGGCTTCAGCCGTGTGGGAACGACAGGAAACCTGCATGGCGTCATACCAGGAGTTCACGGCAGAGATGAGGAGGCTGTTTGACCATCCAGTCCGAGGTAAGGACGCAGCTAAGCGCCTGTTCTCTCTTCGCCAAGGAGCTCGCAGCGTCGCCGACTTCGCAATCGAATTCAGGACATTGGCTGTGGAGAGTGGGTGGAATGAAGAGTCACTGCAAGCAGCCTTTTATCAGGGGTTGTCGGAGCAACTCAAGGATGAGCTGATCTCCTACCCGGAGCCTAGTGACCTGGACAGTTTGGTAGCTTTGTCTATTCGGGTGGATAACAGAGTCCGAGAGAGAAGGAGGGAGAAGCAATGGGGCCCGTCTGATCAATCAGCTTCTCGGTTCCCAGTCGGGTCAGGAGGTGGACCAGAACGCGTCAATCATTGTCCGCCACACGGGATTAGTGGAGAGGTCCTGCCTTCAGATTCTGAACCCATGCAAGTGGGGCGGCACGGGTTAACCAAGGAGGAGCGCCAACATAGACGTGAGACCAACCGCTGCCTCTACTGTGGGAGTTCGGGACATTACATCTCCACTTGTTCCCAGCGGCCGTCAAACTGCCCGGCTCGCTAAGTTTGGGAGGACTTTTAGCGAGCCAGTTACAACCTCTCAATACCCCTGTCAGACCCCGTTTCCGGCTACCCTCATGAACGGGAATCAGAGTTTAGCGATTAACGCTTTCGTCGATTCAGGTGCCGATGGCAGCTTTATTGATGCCGACGTGGTGGAACAGCTGGGGCTTTCCAAGGAGCGATTACCGGAAGCCATTGAAGCTACCACTCTGAACGGCAATAGTCTGGCACGTATCACGATGAGGACTGAACCGGTTAGGATGCTGTTGTCAGGGAATCATTCTGAGGTTCTCATTCTTCATTCTGTCTTCTCCCCATGTTCCTCTGGTCCTTGGATACCCCTGGCTGAAGGAACACAATCCCTCGTTCGATTGGGTGACTGGCAAGGTAACTAGTTGGAGCATTGATTGTCATGCTAACTGCCTCAAGACTGCCTGTTCCCATTCTGTTCCCAGTCAGGTCATTGAGGCTAACCCCCCAGATTTGTCCCTGGTTCCGTAAGCAGAGGGCTCTGTCACTCCCTCCCCACCGACCATATGATTGTGCCATTAACCTGTTCCCTGGGGCTGCCTATCCCAAGGGACGGTTATACAGCATCTCCCGACCTGAACGTGAAGCTTTGGAGACCTACATCAAGGAGTCCCTAGCTGCTGGTCTCATTCGTCCCTCGTCATCTCCCCTGGGGGCAGGAGTCTTCTTTGTGGGTAAGAAGGATGGCTCTCTTCGACCGTGTATTGATTATCGGGGGTTGAATGGTATCACGGTCAAGAACAAGTATCCCCTGCCCTTGATGAGCTCTGCTTTCGACTCCTTACAGGGTGCTACTGTGTTCACCAAGCTGGACCTACGCAATGCGTATCATCTGGTCCGGATCAGAGAGGGGGACGAGTGGTTGACGGGTTTCAATACACCGATGGGTCACTTCGAGTATCAGGTGATGCCGTTTGGACTGACCAATGCTCCAGCAGTGTTCCAGAGTATGGTGAATGACGTCCTGAGAGATATGATCGGTCTTTTTGTGCTTGTTTACCTGGATGACATTCTTATCTTCTCGAAGGAACCTTCCAGCCACGTCCAGCATGTCAAGCAGGTTCTGCAGCGATTGCTGGAGAATCGCCTGTTTGTGAAGGCCGAGAAGTGTGAATTTCACGCCCACACTACATCCTTCCTCGGATACATCATCTCCAGGGGAGAGATTAGGATGGACCAAGAGAAGGTTAGGGCGGTTCTGGATTGGGCCCAGCCCGGTACGAGATTGCAGCTCCAGAGGTTTCTGGGGTTTGCGATTTTCTATCGGAGATTTATCCGTGATTACAGCCGTGTGGCCGCTCCTTTAACTGCTCTGACTTCCAGTACCAGGACCTTCAGTTGGAATCCTGAGGCGGACCGAGCTTTCCTGGATTTGAAGAGGCGATTCACCAACGCACCGATTCTCTCTCAACCTGACACGGCCCGTCAGTTCGTCGTTGAAGTGGATGCATCTGATGTGGGGGTTGGTGCCATCCTGTCCCAGCGATGCTCCACTGACGGTAAACTCCATCCCTGCGCCTACTACTCTCGTCGTCTTTCGTCTGCGGAGAGGAACTACGATGTGGGTAACCGGGAGCTTCTCGCGGTGAAGCTTGCCTTGGAGGAGTGGCGCCACTGGTTGGAGGGGGCGGAGCAACCGTTTATTGTCTGGACTGACCACAATAATCTTGCTTACGTGCAATCGGCTAGACGTCTCAACTCCCGTCAGGCCAGGTGGGCTTTGTTTTTCGGACGCTTAAATTTTTCCCTGACGTTCCGACCTGGGTCTAAGAAAGGCAAGGCGGACACCTTGTCCCGGATGTTCTCCAAGACGGAGGAGAGTGGGGCCAAGACCGAGACGATTCTTCCCCGGAACTGTGTCGTGGGAGCAGTTATGTGGAGGATTGAGGAGGAGGTTATGGCGGCCCTTCGGACGCAGCCCGGGTCCCAGTAACGGTCCACCCGGTCGGTTGTTTGTGTCTGAGTCGGTTCGTTCTGCTGTCCTCCAATGGTCCCACGCCAGCAAGATGGCTTGTCACCCTGGCGTGGCTCGGACGATGGCGTTACTTCGCAGACGATTTTGGTGGCCTGCCATGGGAGAAGATACTCGGAGGTTTGTTGCTGCCTGTCCAGTGTGTGCGCAGAATAAGAGTGCCAATCGGCCCAGCTCTGGACTTCTTCACCCCCTCCCTATTCCCCGGCGACCATGGTCGCATCTGGCCCTGGACTTTGTCACTGGGTTGCCCTCTTCTGAGGGGAACACGGTCATTCTGACTATCGTGGACAGATTCAGCAAGTTCGCCCACTTTGTGCCCATTTCCAAGCTTCCCTCTGCCTCTGAGACGTCCGAGATCCTGGTTAGGGAGGTTTTCAGGGTCCACGGGTTGCCCAGTGACATAGTTTCTGACCGTGGTCCTCAGTTTACCTCTGCTGTCTGGAAGTCCTTCTGTTTGGCCATTGGAGCTACAGTCAGTCTAACATCTGGTTTTCACCCCCAATCTAATGGTCAGGCGGAGAGAGCCAACCAGAAGATGGAATCCACGCTACGCTGCCTTGTCTCCTCCAACCCCACCTCCTGGGTCTCTCAGTTGCCTTGGGTGGAGTATGCCCACAATACTCTCCCTACATCTGCCACTGGGATGTCTCTCTTCCAGTGCCTGTATGGCTACCAACCTCCCTTGTTTCCTTCTCAGGAGAAGGATCTCTCAGTGCCCTCTGTTCAGGCCCACATTCGTCGTTGCCACCGGACCTGGCATCGGGCCAGAAAGGCCCTCCTTAGAGTTTCTGACCGGTATCAGCTCCAGGCGAATCGTCGCCGGACTCCCGTCCCCACCTATACCATCGGAGATAGGGTCTGGTTGGCTACACGGGATCTTCCCCTGCGGACTGAGTCTAAGAAACTGTCACCGAAGTTCATTGGTCTGTTTGTGGTGGAGAGAGTGATCAATCCTGTTGCGGTTCGACTCAAGTTACCTAGAACGCTCAGAGTCCATCCCACCTGTCATGTCTCCTGCCTCAAGCCTGTTCTCCTCAGTCCTCTGTTGCCCCCTCCGCCTCCTCCTCCTCCCCCTCGGATGATCGGAGGTGGTCCTGCCTACACGGTGCGCCGCATTATGGATTCCAGACGGCGGGGCCAGGGTTTCCAGTATCTCGTGGACTGGGAGGGGTATGGTCCTGAAGAGAGGAGTTGGATTCCTCGGCGTCAGATCCATGATGCTGACCTCCTTCGTGACTTCTACCGCCTCCATCCTGGCGCTCCGGGTAGTCCGCCCGGTGGCGTTCGTCGGAGGGGGGGTACTGTCATGAACCCTGCGTCCTGAGTCGGTTCCTGCCTGTGTTGCCGTTTTTCTGCTCTGAATCTCCTGTTTCCTGATGGTTCTTGAACGCTCCCTGCCTGGTTGCCGGGCGACGTTGCTAGGCGGGAGATCTCCCGATTACCCGCACCTGCATCTCATCAGCTATCGGCACACCTGGTCCTGATCATCACCCTTCATAAGCTCTGACCTGACATCCATTCCCTGCCGGATCGTTAGCCATGAACAGTATGTTTGTCAGCGTATCAGCCTCTGAGTTACTAGCGTTAGTTTTGTTGTTTTGCACCTTGTTGGCTTGCCGTGTACTTACCTCCGTTTGTTTCTATCTACAGTCATTCTCCCGGAACCTTCACCCAACCCCTGCCTGGTTGTTGGCGGCTGCCGAGCCATCATTGGATCTGCCACTTCACCTCCACCAACTCATCTCCGCCACCCGCTCTGTTCCCTGGATTATTCTGCATCGTTTTTTGAATCTGTTAATAAATACTCATCTTCGTTCAACTCACCTTGTCCTGGTCTGCTTCTGGGTTCTGGCTTAGAAAACCGTGACAGAAGAACATTTGTGAGACGCAGACCAAATGAAAAGATGCTGGAGGAGTGCTTGATGCCATCTGTCAAGCATGGGGGAGGCATTGTGATGGTCTGGGGTTGCTTTGGTGGTGTTAAAGTGGGAGATTTGTACAGGGTTAAAGGGATCTTGAAGAAGGAAGGCTATCACTCCATTTTGCAACGCCATGCCATACCCTGTGGACGGCGCTTGATTGGAGCCAATTTCCTCCTACAACAGGACAATGACCCAAAGCACAGCTCCAAACTATGCAATAACTATTTAGGGAAGAAGCAGTCAGCTGGTAATCTATCTATAATGGAGTGGCCAGCACAGTATTGAGCTGTTATGGGAGCAGCTTGGCCGTATGGTACATAAGAAGTGCCCATCAAGCCAAACCAACTTGCGGGAGGTGCTTCTGGAAGCATGGGGTGAAATCTCTTCAGATTACCTCAACAAATGGACAACTAAAATGCCAAAGGTCTGCAAGGCTGTAATTGCTGCAAATGGAGGATTCTTTGACGAAAGCAAAGTTTGAAGGACACAATTATTATTTAAGTTACAAATCATTATTTCTAACCTTGTCAATGACTACATTTCCTATGCAATTTGCTATATTTCCTATTCAAACTCATTTCATGTATGTTTTAATGGAAAACAAGGACATTTCTAAGTGACCCCAAACTTTTGAACGGTAGTGTATGTTCTCTATTCCCGACCCCAATGAAATAACGACCCATCAGGAGCATTGAAAACCGTAAGGCTGATTAATGTAAAATAGCTTACTAGTAAAAGTATACAGTATAAGAATATTCACCTTCAGACGCTCCGGAAACAAGGGTGCATCCACATTTGTTGCGATTGTTTTCCTACTTCCGGCCCATTCCCAAACAAGCAAACAGGCAAAACAATTTGTCAAAACCTTGAAATAACGTGCACAGAATTTGAAAGATACGTTAATTCTATATTGAAAAAAAAGTAGTATAAGGACTCAGAAGCCGACAGTGTTAGCATTAGCATTCTCATAGACTTTGAATGGTGGGTTAGCTGGTTAGCTTTGTGGCACAAAAGATTGCACATATCCTAATGTTATCAACATAAAACATTTAGGCACCGTTTCTGTCTTTTGACATTGATAGTCTGTGTCTAACAACATTGCCAGTTCAAGCATTGACTTTTGATTGAAAAGGGATACAGCCTGTATGTATAACAACCATTAGATACAGTCTAATATGCTAACTACCTAACCCGCCATTCAAAGTCTATGAGAATGCTAATGTTAACAATGTCGGCTTCTGAGTGCTTATACTATGTGTTAACAAATATTTACATTTTTTCAAGAATTTTCTTCAACATAGAATTAACATAGCTTTCAAATTCTGTGCACGTCATTTAATAGTTTTGACAAATATAGTTCTTATTTAACTATGTTTGTTTGTGAATGGGCCGGAAGGAGGAAAGAATCACATTTGATCAGGAACTGGGTCAATCATAAGGTGGATAGGAGTAGCAGGCCTATATTTCATTCATAATGTTTCATCTTAAATGGCAAAATAAAATGTGCCATTTGCAATAACATTGTTAGACTATATTTGATAAGAAAATATATATAGTTATGTTCTTTAACTCAATCACGATTGGCTTAATTTAGTTACATATTTCAAAGATTGACAGTGCAGGGATATCTTTCCCCGATAATGATAAGAAATTACCATATTTTTTAAGACAAGTTGTAATTAATGGATTACATAAATTAGAAACAAACATTTTATTTGAGTAGGCTACACTAACACAAGTTTTCCATTCATAAAACGTGTAGGGTAAATTGCCGCAGTATATTTCCTGTGGTAAACAAGGAAATATTTTATTTAAATTGTACAGAATAAGTTTCAAATAGTTAAATCTATCCTTGCTCTGCAAAAAAAATCTGGTTTAATTTATACAGATGATAATACCCATCAGATGGCGAAAATATCTTCAAAGATGTTGACAGCAGGGAGGACTAAAAATGAACACTGACATCAGCTTTAGGGAGCAGTAATTCGGTGGCCAATGATAGTTGAAATTGAGATGAGCTGTGCGGTTGACTTTAGCATGTATTGATGGTTTAACGAGAGATTACCTCGTGTTAGTACACTGGCCAATGCTGGTTGCAATAGGCCCAATGTGTTTACTCATGGCTACAAAGTTAGTTAATAAACATTTTTGCTACGGTGTGCCCTACGGAACATGAGTCCATGAGTGAAACATAATGTTGCGTTTGACACAGGGTCCACCTGACACAGGGAAACTGAGCAGTCACACTGCCTAATTCTAAACCCTGGATAGAGGGACCCAGTGAATTTAGTGTTGAATGTGTGCGGTTTTGTCAGTGACAGTGTAGAAAGACAGAGTACCGGCCGGCCAGTCCAGATACACTCCTACTCTGTGGGAGCGTGAGGCATTGACACGTACAGAAGTTTCCTCATGATTGTGCCAGGAAATGTATCAGTCATCAGAGCAGTCCAGACTCCAGGACTTGTCATTGTCTCCAAGCCCACAGTCATTAAGCAATCCTCTCCTGCTGATTCCTTTATATGTTACTCCTATAACAGCTTCTCTCCCACTCTACTCTGCCTCCCAGTAATCAGACCCTCAATCAGACCCTCTCTACAGTACATAGAAACTGTGCATAGCCCTCATATCTTTCTGGGTGATCAGGATACTGCTGTTACACTCTCAGACATGTAACCTTTCTGTTCTCCTCAGACAGAGAGAGCCATATGTGTGCTGTGTTTGGGTCCAGTGTGAACTCACAGGCATCTAATGGGGGAAACCTGGACACAATATATAAAAAATCATCATCCTTCTCATTCACCCATTCACAGAATGTTAATGTGCCCACAGTGAGGTCCAAAAGTATTTGGACAGTGACAATTGTTGTTGTTGTTCTGCTCTGTACTCCAGCACTTTGGATTTGAAATGATACAATGACAATGAGGTTAAAGTGCAGACTGTCAGCTGTTTTTTGATGGTATTTTCATCCATATTGGGTGAACCGTTTAGAAATTACATCACTTTTTGTACATAGTCCCCCCATTTTAGGGAACCAAAAGTATTTGGACAAATTCAAAAGTGTAATATTTGGTCCCATATTCCTAGCACCCAATGACTACATCTAGCTTGTGACTCTACAAACTTGTTGAATGCATTTGCAGTTTGTTTTGGTTGTGTTTCAGATTATTTTGTGCCCAATAGAAATTAATGGTAAATAATGTATTGTGTCATTTTGGAGTAACCTTTTATTGTAAATAAGAATAAAATACAGTATGTTTCTGAACACTTCCTACATTGATGTGGATGCTACCATGATTATGGATAATCCTGAATTAATTGTGAATAATGATGAGTGAGAAAGTTACAAAATTTAAAGGTGCTATTTAACCTCAGTCATTGTAACATTTCAAAAAAACGTTTCGACCGCACAGTAATTAAATGGCATTTAAGACTTGTTGAATAATAATGCTAATGCTATACTGTATGGTCATATAAAATACACACACACAAACACAGTGGCTGTCGGTGGGTAGCCCTGATCTCTGCTGTAGAAAGAAAGCTTGTAATTGTGACAAAGTAAGTCATGAATGTGGTCTTGACTTTGAATCAAGACTTAATAATAACAGGCTTATTCTTCAAAGCAGTCAACGCTCACATTTTTTAAACCCAGGTTTGACCATGCACTCTCCACCATATTCCACACTGTAGAGAAAAGTAGAAGAACAGACAGACATTGAATGCTTCATATTCGACACGTGCACGAGCGCGGGCACACACGCACGCACACACACACACACACACACACACACATACATACACATACACATTCACATACACATACACATACACATACACACACACACACACACCAACACACACAAGGTCAGCATATGACATTGTCCAGGTGACGGTAAGAATATTTGGGTTACAGTAAATTATGATAGCCTGATAACTCAGAACCATGTCAGATATGAACATGGATCGACACAAACCCTCTACACAAAGTGAAAGCCTGCATAGAGTTAGGATTTCACAATCACACTGCTATTCATTGGTGTTGAAAGGACAGAGTATTTTTTTTGTATTTCTTTTCTCAACTTTCAGAATTATCCATGGCCAGGCACGACTCCAACACCATCATTAAGTTTGCCGACGACACAACAGTGTTAGGCCTGATCACCGACAACGATGAGACAGCCTATAGGGAGGAGGTCAGAGACCTGGCCTTGTAGGGGGGCCAGGATAACAACCTCTCCCTCAACGTGATCAAGACAAAGGAGATGATTGTGGACTACAGGAAAAAAAGAGGACTGAGCACGCCCCCATTCTCATCGACGGGGCTGTAGTGGAACAGGTTGAGAGCTTCAAGTTCCTTGGTGTCCACATCACCAACAAACTATCATGGTCCAAACACACCAAGACAGTCGTGAAGAGGACACGACAAAGCTTATTCCCCCTCAGGAGAATGAAAATATTTGGCATGGGTCCTCAGATCCTCAAAAAGTTATACAGCTGCACCATTGAGAGCATCCTGACTGGTTGCATCACCGCCTGGTATGGCAACTGCTCGGCCTCCGACCACAAGCCACTACATGGGTAGTGCATACGGCCCAGTACATAACTGGGGCCAAGCTTCCTGCCATCCAGGACCTCCATACCAGGCGGTGTCAGAGGAAGGCCCTAAAAATTGTCAAAGACTCCAGCCACCCTAGTCATAGACTGTTCTCTCTGCTACCGCATGGCAAGCGGTACCGGAGCGCCAAGTCTAGGTCCAAAAGGCATCTTAACAGCTTCTACAGTGGCTTGCGAAAGTATTCACCCCCCTGCAAGTCTCTTGGGGTATGTCTCTATAAACTTGGCACATCTAGCCACTGGGAATTTTGCCCATTCTTCAAGGCAAAACTGCTCCAGCTCCTTCAAGTTGGATGGGTTCCGCTGGTGTACAGCAATCTTTAAGTCATACCACAGATTCTCAATTGGATTGAGGTTTGGGCTTTGACCAGGCCATTCCAAGACATTTAAATGTTTCCCCTTAAACCACTCAAGTGTTGCTTTAGTAGGATGCTTAGGGTCATTGTCCTGCTGGAAGGTGAACCTCAGTCCCAGTCTCAAATCTCTGGAAGACTGAACAGGTTTCCCTCAAGAATTTCCCTGTATTTAGCGCCATCCATCATTCCTTCAATTCTGACCAGTTTCCCAGTCCCTGCCGAAGAAAAACATCCCCACAGCATGATGCTGCCACCACCATGCTTCACTGTGGGGATGGTGTTCTCGGGGTGATGAGAGGTATTGGCTTTGCGCCAGACATAGCGTTTTCCTTGATGGGCAAAAAGCTCAATTTTAGTCTCATCTGACCAGAGTACCTTCTTCCATATGTTTGGGGAGTCTCCCACATGCCTTTTGGCGAACACCAAACGTGTTTGCTTATTTTTTTCATTAAGCAATGGCTTTTTTCTGGCCACTCTTCCGTAAAGCCCAGCTATGTGGAGTGTATGGCTTAAAGTGGTCCTATGGGCAGATACTCCAATCTCCGCTGTGGAGCTTTGCAGCTCCTTCAGGGTTATCTTCGGTCTCTTTGTTGCCTCTCTGATTAATGCCCTCCTTGCTTGGTCCGTGAGTTTTGGTGGGCGGCCCTCTCATGGCAGGTTTGTTGTGGTGCCATATTATTTCAATTTTTTAATAATGGATTTAATGGTGCTCCGTGGGATGTTCAAAGTTTCAGATATTTTTTTATAACCCAACCCTGATCTGTACTTCTCCACAACTTTGTCCCTGACCTGTTTGGAGAGCTCCTTGGTCTTCATTGTGCCGCTTGCTTGGTGGTGCCCCTTGCTTAGTGGTGTTGCAGACTCTGGGGCCTTTCAGAACAGATGTACATATATATACTGAGATCATGTGACAGATCATGTGACACTTAGATTGCACACAGGTGGAATTTATTTAACTAATTACAGTGGGGAAAAAAAGTATTTAGTCAGCCACCAATTGTGCAAGTTCTCCCACTTAAAAAGATGAGAGAGGCCTGTAATTTTCATCATAGGTACACGTCAACTATGACAGACAAAATTAGAAAAAAAAATCCAGAAAATCACATTGTAGGATTTTTAATGAATTTATTGGCATATGATGGTGGAAAATAAGTATTTGGTCAATAACAAAAGTTTCTCAATACTTTGTTATATACCCTTTGTTGGCAATGACACAGGTCAAACGTTTTCTGTAAGTCTTCACAAGGTTTTCACACACTGTTGCTGGTATTTTGGCCCATTCCTCCATGCAGATCTCCTCTAGAGCAGTAATGTTTTGGGGCTGTCGCTGGGCAACACAGACTTTCAACTCCCCTCCAAAGATTTTCTATGGGGTTGAGATCTGGAGACTGGCTAGGCCACTCCAGGACCGTGAAATGCTTCTTACGAAGCCACTCCTTCGTTGCCCGGGCGGTGTGTTTGGGATCATTGTCATGCTGAAAGACCCAGCCACGTTTCATCTTCAATGCCCTTGCTGATGGAAGGAGGGTTTCACTCAAAATCTCACGATACATGGCCCCTTTCATTCTTTCCTTTACACGGATCAGTCGTCCTGGTCCCTTTGCAGAAAAACAGCCCCAAAGCATGATGTTTCCAACCCCATGCTTCACAGTAGGTATGGTGTTCTTTGGATGCAACTCAGCATTCTTTGTCCTCCAAACATGACGAGTTGAGTTTTTACCAAAAAGTTATATTTTGGTTTCATCTGACCATATGACATTCTCCCAATCCTCTTCTGGATCATCCAAATGCACTTCAGACGGGCCTGGACATGTACCGGGACACGTCTCGCACTGCAGGATTTGAGTCCCTGGCGGCGTAGTGTGTTACTGATGGTTGACTTTGTTACTTTGGTCCCAGCTCTCTGCAGGTCATTCACTAGGTCCCCCCGTGTGGCTCTGGGATTTTTGCTCACCGTTCTTGTGATCATTTTGACCCCATGGGGTGAGATCTTGCGTGGAGCCCCAGATCGAGGGAGATTATCAGTGGTCTTGTATGTCTTCCATTTCCTAATAATTGCTCCCACAGTTGATTTCTTCAAACCAAGCTGCTTACCTATTGCAGATTCAGTCTTCCCAGCCTGGTGCAGGTCTACAATTTTGTTTTTGGTGTCCTTTGACAGCTCTTTGGTCTTGGCCATTGTGAAGTTTGGAGTGTGACTGTTTGAGGTTGTGGACAGGTGTATTTTATACTGATAACAAGTTCAAACAGGTGCCATTAATACAGGTAACGAGTGGAGGACAGAGGAGCCTCTTAAAGAAGAAGTTACAGGTCTGTGAGAGCCAGAAATCTTGCTTGTTTGTAGGTGACCAAATACTTATTTTCCACCATAATTTGCAAATAAATTCATTAAAAATCCTACAATGGGATTTTCTGGATTTTTTTTCCTCAATTTGTCTGTCATAGTTGACGTGTACCTATTGTGATGTCACGAGAGGCTGTGTCCTGGAGGGACGTTACATCCCCCTGAGATGGCTGCAAACCCAGACAGCTATGGCTCCATCTGCTGGTATGGTCGGGAACTCCAACCCTCTATGGCCAATCTTCCCGCGCAGCTGAAACCAATCAGGAGCTGATGAGCTGAAGGTTTGTTGAAGGGAAGAGACACGGTCTCCAAGCGGGGCTCTGGAGGACAAGAGTGCTGCACGTCCACTTCCATGAGGAATTTAAGGATTTGGAGATACTTACCTTTGGGAAATACTCACCTTTGGGATATATGCACCTGTGGAAATACGTGGGGGACATTTGGAAGGACGTTTTGCTGGGTTGGCCACTAGCTGCAACGTGGAATATAGTAAGACTGGGGAAAAGTTATTTGAGCGAGGGAGAGTTATGATTTTGGATGTGGAAGAGACATCCCTGAACTGTTAACCCTGAAAGAGCCACCAGAGTACAGAATTGTGTTATACTTTCGTTAGTTTCCCAAGACCTTTAATAAAATCCTTGTTTTGGTTGAACCTGGTCTCCTTGCACTACTTGGAGCAATCCCGCTGAAAGCTGTGTAGCCTCTCGTGACATCACAGATGGTGGAGAATACGGGCACGCTCAAGCGTTAATAGTGCATGTCAGAGGAGGATACCGAAGGTTTGATCACCCAGTTTTCCAAGTTGGCCGTAGGCTCCCCGCCGACTGAAATGGAGGACATATTGAAAGCCCTTGTTGCTGGCCAGCAAGCCCAGATGCAAGCAAACGTGGCTCTCTTGGAGGAGCAAAAGAAAGCCAACCTTCTGAAGGCAGAGGAATTGCAGTTGCAGAGACAGAGGGTGGTCCAAAATACCCGCCCAATAAAGGCAAGTGACTTTATATCTAAGATGGGAGCTACCGATGACATTGAGGCATACCTGCATGCATTTGAGGCCACGGCCACTAGGGAAGCCTGGCCCAAGCAACAGTGGGTTGGTCTGTTAGCCCCCTTTCTAACCGGGGAATCGCTGAATGCTGTCCGGGACCTGGGCCCTGACCAGGTTACTGACTATGATGCCCTGAAGTCTGAGATCCTCAGCAGATATGGACTCACAAAGTTTGGTATGGCCCAGCGCTTTCACAGCTGGACCTTCCAACCAGACCAACCTCCTCGGGCGCAGATGCATGAACTTGTCCGATCGCAAGGAAATGGCTGGATCCGCAGAGGAATACAGCAGCGGCGGTGGTGGAGGCCGTTGTGGTGGATCGTTACCTCACGCGCCCCTGCCTTATGAGGCAAAACGGTTCATCAGTCAACAGGCCTTGACCACGGCTGATCTGACCGTGGAAGCTGTGGAAAAGTACCAGGCCACAGCGGAGATGCTGAATGCTTCCGAAAAAGACCCCAGGAGGGCGGCCCCACCACAAATGGGAAGAACCCGCCAAAGGACCCCAAGATCTCGAACCCAGCCACGTCAGGACTTATCCCGGCTCCAGGGGGAGCCAGAAACCAGGCGGGTCCAAGAAGAGTACACCAGGAGGGGGGAAACTCGACAGTGTTACCGGTGTGGGGAGATGGGACATATCTCCTGGCAGTGTGGGAAACCAGCCGATGAACCTATGCCCACTGCGGAGTCCTCCAGCTCAGCACCCACACACCGTTTTGCCTCGCTCTTGGGAGTCGTAGATGGCGGCCCAGATCGACCCCCCACCTGCCCGGTAACTGTGAATCACCATGATGTGGAGGCCTTACTGGATTCTGGTAGCCGGGCCACCCTGGTGCGTAAGGATTTGGTGGGCCCAACGTGTCTGACCCCCCGGGGAAAGTCCTCCCAGTTTCCTGTGTCCATGGGGACACCAGAGAATACCCCATTACTGAACTTACAAGACCAGCACACGGGGAACCATACACACGACGGCGGGGGGTGGTTGATTCCCTCCCCCGTCCCTGTCCTAATTGGACGAGACTGCCCAGCCTTTTACCCACTCTGGAGAGAGTCTCAGGAGAGGATAACCCGAGTACCTCGGAAACGGAGAGGCAAGACTCATCCTGGGAAGGCTCCGGTGCAATCCTCCGAATTACTCACTCCCGCCCGGGCTCTGATAGGGATGGCAGGTGCCCAGACCGACACAGAGACGGAGCTACAGAATCTGGACAAAGAACTGTCTGGTCTGAAGGGGACCGCTGAGAGGTATCGTTTGTTAAAGCAACAGTTAGACATGAAGACAGAAGAGTTAGATATCCTCCAGGCTAAACTCAAACAGAGCTCCTTCCCTAAGCAACAGGAGGAGCTGGAGAGGCTGCGCAGGACCATCGAGGAGTGTGAGGAGACCCTGCGCAGTAGTAAGGAGGTCCAGAAGAAGGCAGAGGAGAAGTACAAGGTGTTGGAGAACAAGATGAAGAATGCGGAGGCAGAGAGAGAGAAGGAACTGAAAGCTGCTCAACAGAAGCTAAACTCTCTGCTAAAACCAAGGCTGATGCGTTCAGTAAGAAACTCAAGGAGAGACAACAGGAGGCTGAGTCCCTGGTCCTAGAGTTGGAGGAGTTGAAGAGAGAGCAGTCTGGCAAGCACCACGGCAATGCGGACGCCCTCTCCCGGCGTGATGCCTTCTTCGCTGCCTTTACCCGACGAGGACGTCGGTCCCGAGGAGGGGATGTGTGATGTCACGAGAGGCTGTGTCCTGGAGGGACGTTACATCCCCCTGAGATGGCTGCAAACCCAGACAGCTATGGCTCCATCTGCTGGTATGGTCGGGAACTCCAACCCTCTATGGCCAATCTTCCCGCGCAGCTGAAACCAATCAGGAGCTGATGAGCTGAAGGTTTGTTGAAGGGAAGAGACACGGTCTAAGCCGGGCCTCTGGAGGACAAGAGTGCTGCACGTCCACTTCCATGAGGAATTTAAGGATTTGGAGATACTTACCTTTGGGAAATACTCACCTTTGGGATATATGCACCTGTGGAAATACGTGGGGGACATTTGGAAGGACGTTTTGCTGGGTTGGCCACTAGCTGCAACGTGGAATATAGTAAGACTGGGGAAAAGTTATTTGAGCGAGGGAGAGTTATGATTTTGGATGTGGAAGAGACATCCCTGAACTGTTAACCCTGAAAGAGCCACCAGAGTACAGAATTGTGTTATACTTTCGTTAGTTTCCCAAGACCTTTAATAAAATCCTTGTTTTGGTTGAACCTGGTCTCCTTGCACTACTTGAGCAATCCCGCTGAAAGCTGTGTAGCCTCTCGTGACATCACACTATGATGAAAATTACAGGCCTCTCTCATCTTTTTAAGTGGGAGAACTTGCACAATTGGTGGCTGACTAAATACTTTTTTTCCCCACTGTATGTGACTTCTGAAGGTAATTGGTTGCACCAGATCTTATTTAGGGGCTTCATAGCAAAGGGGGTGAATACATATGCACGCACCACCTTTCTGTTATTAATTTTTTAGAATTCTTTGAAACAAGTTATTTTTTTCATTTCACTTCACCAATTTGGACTATTTTGTGTATGTCCATTACAGGTTGTAATACAACAAAATAGGAAAAACGCCAAGGGGGATGAATACTTTCGCAAGGCACTGTATCCCCAAGCCATAAGACTCCTGAACAGCTAATCATGGCTACCCGGACTATTTGCATTGTCCACCCCACCCCACCCCATCCCCTATTGTACGCTGCTGCTACTCTGTTTATTATCTATGCATAGTCACTTTAACTCTACCCACATGTACATATTACCTCGACTAACCGGTGCCCCCTCACATTGACTCTGTACCGGTACCCCCTGTATATAGCCTCCCTACCTGTTGTATTCAGCACATGTGGCAAATAAAATTTGATTTGATTTGATATCCTGAAAGTGTCCTGAAACCTACCAATTACAATATTTGATATGAGAGATTAAGAAAAATAAAGAAATGACCGTTATCAATGCATTGATAAAGTCTCGAAAAAATCTAATTTGATCTCAACAAGACTAACCTGGTTAAATACAGGTTAAATAAAAATGTTTTCAAATAATGTACACATATTTGAGTTGGTTGACCAGATCATTTTAAGAAGCAATGGCAGTCAATAGACAGATGGTGAAATGTGATTTTTAGATTACAATTACCAAAATGGCAAACACATATGGATCTGGTGAACAGTTATCACTTGTACTGACCTCAGTCTCCAGTTTACATTGTGGATTCCCCAGTCTAGCAGAGAGTAGCTTCCCTACTGAATCCTTCAGGTCATTGTTACTCAGGTCCAGTTGAGAGCTGTAGCCAGCGCTTCACAGCATATTTCTGAGAGGTTACATTGATTCAACCTAGATGTAGAGATGTAGAAATAGAAAATCAAGAGATTCTTTAAAACACACACATTTGAGAAGTAGTAGCAATAATACCAGGGGCGGCCTGTTCAATAGGGCGATATGGGCGACGCACTGCCAAACGGGAAAAGGAAGGGATTTTTTTTCTAATCAATTATATCACGGCAACAGTAGTTATCAGTGTTGTAATCTATACGTCTGATCTGCCACAGTGCCACACTGCCACTAAATGTCGAATCAGGCTAAAGTCGTGCTTCAAATGGCTCCCCCCCCTTTTGGGGCGATTTCAGTCAGATTGAAAATCGGCCAGAACTTCTGTCATAGACTCCCATGTAAAATCTATTTTTTTCAAATTTCAGAGCCTTCAATACAATCTCAATGGGTGTCTGAGGGCTTGCACTTACGCGCTTTCGTCACATGAACGTAACTAAGAAAAGAGAGGGTAGCAGCCTCAATCAATTCACTACTACTATCAACATGGCTAGGCTTCAGTGCAACTCGATTGTGTCTTTGAAAGAAGTTCCTTTTTGTCGGCGAACAAATGAAGATAAATTGGCAATGAAACAATTAGGACCTCCCAGACCAAATTTAATAATTCAACAGGTTTCTACTAAAGGCGGAAAGTCCTACACCCGAGGATTTTCCAAAAATTGGTATGAACGGAAAAATAACATTGCCACTCAACTTGATGAGGGATACAGGCTAGCTGTCCGCCGCCACAACGATGAGGTTAGTGTTGATAATCACAAGTTTACTGGAGAACTGAGACCAAGTAGAGACTTTGGACAGGGTGGATATGGTATAATAAAGGCAGTTTATTCAGAGGTAAAGATATCTGGAATCGCGTGCACGGACCCGTTCGTCAAACTCTTAGGGAGCTATAAATTAAGCCCCATTACTTACCATATCAGATAAGAGAAATTGCTGCAGCTACATATATTTTACATCCTGGCCCTACATAGTTCACTATTTGCATCACTTACCAAAATATTACATGTGGTCATATATGCTTGGAAAGTGGAGATGCCATAGAACGTCAAAAAAGTAAACATTGCTGGAGACACATTGCCGTTTTGGAGAAGACATCGCGTTTGCTAGCGAAGAGATTTGTTGTGGCAAATGAACTTGGGCTGGGAATTGCCAGGAACCTCACGATAAGATATATGCATCAGCATTGCGAGTCTCATGATTCTATACGTATTGCGATTCGATACTGTGATTTTATTGCACACCATATGTCTGTTGCAGAGGGATCAGAAAGCCATGAGAACGAGTTTTGATCAGTCATGGAAATAAAAGTGCTGAAAACAAATTGGCTCCCAATGTGAAAAGATTGAGAACAAGCTATGAAGGAACAATAATGGTGTTTTGGTGCAGGTACAGCCAACTAGCGCTAAAATATTGCGATATTGTCAATACAGTATATCGTAAAGTATCACTATGTAACTCGATTTCTTTCACCCCAATCCCTCAAATTAACGGTAAATAACTGAATTGTTTGCCCCACATTTAGCTAAGATGATTAGCTAGCCAGCTAAAATGTTTTATTTAGTTAGCAGTCGCATCTACAATAGTTTACTGTCAATAACATGTCTCCAAAAATGACGTGGTGTCTCCAATTGTGTTGACATTTTACAATTGCGATGCGCATCCATGAGTATCCACTTTCTGTAGCTCAGCTGGTAGAGCATGGCGCTTGTAACGCCAAGGTAGTGGGTTCGATCCCCGGGACCACCCATACACAAAAATGTATGCACGCATGACTGTAAGTCGCTTTGGATAAAAGCGTCTGCTAAATGGCATATTATTATTATTATTATTATTATTATCTGAAGAGAGCCCCCGAAACATTGTGTGCAGACATTTTATGCAATAAATGAAGTAGGTTGAATCTAGTAGTTCTGATCTTCTGATTGGTCCTGATGAGTTGGGCGAGGTCCCCTCCAGGCTACTGTCACTGTTGCATTGGCTCTGAGTCGGGTTCTCTGTCTTCAAATGTTCAGCCTAAGAGAGGGGATTTGTGTGTGTGTGTGTGTGTGTGTGTGTTTAACAGTGATGATGTGTGTGTGTGTGTGTGTGTGTGTGTGTGTGTGTGTGTGTGTTTAACAGTGATGATGTGTGTGTGTGTGTGTTTGTGTGTGTGTGTGTGTGTGTCCTCAGAGCAAGAACTCGTGAGTTGGAAGAACTGAGAGGCCTATGGCGTGGGTGTTGTCCTTGGCCACCTGCTGACAAGGCTGACAAGATAGGACCCTTTTGTCCATTGTTATTGGATAGGAACAGAACTTATAACCAGCTCCTGACCTAAATAGATCTTAGCACAACATTTTACTCAACATATCATATTCCATATTCACTATAACAAATATATTTACTACGACATTAGCAAGAACCGCCACATCCTCAGCCGGCTAATCCAGTGTGTGAAGTTTTGCGGAGTGTTTGAGTTAGCTTTGCGAGGCAAAGATGAAACTGAGGGCTCCACCAACCCTGGTAAGCCAACACTTTTGAGATCAGTCAATAAATGCTTCTGGTATTGACTTATATGCTGCCCCTGTCTTCATGTTGTTGCTGGACATATCTTTTTTAAAATGTGTGTAGGTCACCTAAATCATCAGAAAAATTGCCCCCCCTGAGAATTTTTTCAGGAGCCGCCACTGAATAATACATATTTGTCTCTAAACTGAATATGTCTGCCTGAGAAACACATATACAGCAGCAAGACACTTTAGCAAAATGCATCATACGGGGATGATTTCTGTATTTTGAAAGTTACATATCTTGAAAACTTGATTGCTGACAAGCAAAACATTTTAGGACTATGTCAACAGTGGACTAATGAAATAAATACCAAAATATCGTTTTTGGGTGGAGTTTTCCTTTAAAGGCCAGTTCTCCCGGTGACAGAATTATATTTTTGTTCCAGTATGGAGCTGTCTCATCTTGCCCATGATACTTTACATTAATCTGTTTGGTCTGAAACACTAGCAAGAGTACAGTATGTACATCTCAGTCAGAGTTTTGGGCATTTCTTCTCTCTTATCTGTATTGAGCAAGTGTAGCAGAAATCCAACAGAAGACTCGAATGTGGCACATAATGTGGAGGCTCCTTGGTGTCTTTAACTGTGAGATGATTCTGCTGGTCAGGTCCTCATCATTGAATCTCTTCCTGAAGTACCCTCTGTCACCTGGTCAACACACCCTGAAGGGATCTGATTGGCAGCTGCAGGTTGGATAGTTATCCAGAGGAGAGCAGAGAGAAGCAGATTCCCCTTGATGAGGTTTGTCAGCAACACATCCACTGAGGTTGACTGTGACATCAAACCAGCTTTTGTTCATCTTGAAGTCTAGGGGCAGTCGGCACTCATCTAAACCATTAAAGACGAACAGAACTTTGTACTCGTCGTAGTTGGAGCTTCTTGATTCTTTGGTTTCCATTGAGAAGTGATTGAGAAGTTTGCGTTTCCTTCACCCCAGTCTAGAATGAACTTCTGCACAGAGACTGTTTTTCTAATGCCAGTGACTCCCTTTGTGAGCACAGTTCCTATAGGTTTGTCTTTTCCAGGTAAGGGTTTAAAAATGTTGTTACATTGGATTGATGTCTCTGGTCTTGCTTGTGTCCTAGATGTTGTCTCAATCTGTCTCACCTCATGTTCGTTATTGATCTCTCCACTTCCACCCTCTGTGATGTAAAGCTCTGTGTAGATCTTATTGAGAAGTGTTGGGTTCCCTTGTTTAGCAACACCCTCAAATACACATGGAAACTTCACAGTGGCACATCACAGCAAGCTCACCTGAATGAACAAATATAGAGAGGATTTTTATGTCACCTCTGTTTGAATCCCTACAGTATTGTGGGATTGTGTTATAACATTTTAATATGTCTCCTCTTAACTTCCTGTATGAATGAATACATGTTTTATAGTACATTACATACTGGTGGTTCACAGCAGTGTTAAATCTGTTTATTATCATAAATTAAATTAATGAACATAACAAATCACCACTACTTAAAGCTTTTGAACGTTCCTCATAATGGAGCATTAAACAGTAAAGGATGAAGCGCTTACTTTTCTCCAGTGTGTCAGCAAGGTCCTTTTGGTCCATGTTCCACAGGACGTGCAGTGTGATCTTCAGAGCCCTCTCTCTGGCACTGCTCTCCTGATTCTGACATTCAGGGTCCATCACTTCCTCATCCTCCCTCTGACTCTCAAAACATTCTGGGAGATCTGAACATAGCATCGTCTTGAATCTCATTAGCTCTTTTGTCACAAATGTCATAATACAATATTCTGTTCAAGTAACTGAAATAGACAAACTTAAGATCACATCAAACTGAATCAAAGTTAATTAAATAAGATAAGAAATGCTTTTACATTAATAACTTAATGAATGATTGACAGATCAACTGTACTTGAAGTAAACAAAAACAAATAATAGGACCATGTACACTAGATATAGAGGACAGTTCTATAGGTTGATTCATGGACAAGTCACTCTTCATGGACACAAGGCTGGTACAGGAGAGTCTGGTCTCTCCTGCTGGACCCTTAGATAAATACAGAAGGACAGAGCTATGTGTGAAAAAAAACTGTGTTTGTTAGACTTTGAGAGTTCTGAATGTGGAAAAATGACAATGATAAACAATGAACCAATAAATACCTTGTTGTTTCACTGACCATGACCCATATCAATCAGAGTTATAGCTGAAGAATACTATACAATCATAACTTCTTCAAGTATATCAACTGGTGAGTCTTGTTTTCTGAAGTGTATTGGTTGTTTCATGGACCTGTCACTCTTCATGGACACAGCTGAGTACAGGAGAGTATGGTTGCTCTTGCTAGACCCTGGCAAAAATACAGAGAGACCAGAGCTAGTATGTAGACCAGAGCTAGCAGTAGGCTTATTGTTGGATTTTGAGGGACATAAAATGGAACAATAGCTAGGTTTCCATCCAATTGGTGACAGATTTTCATGTGAATATTCTAAAATCTGCATAAAAACAATACGCACCAGAGGTATGTTCCCATCAAACTGACTTGTTGCGGATAAAAGGCTGTGCATGATGACATGGTGCACATGTACCAAATAATAAATAGAAGTTAAATGGGTTTCCATCGCATTTTTAACTCTATCAATGTTTTTGTCACAAAAACCGTTGCGACAAATAGCTCATTTGCCCAATCTGGTTTTGGCGCATGCGCTCTAGACAAGAGTTTGCTGATAAAGTGGATAATTTTATTTGATAATTGGCAGCCAAGCACCGATCATCATGTAACCATCATTCAAATAATAGCCAACCCTCGATATTTAGCCTATCAGAAATGTGCATGGTCACCGTGCACTTAACCACCATGTGAAGTTCATCATCATTTATTTAATCTGCCTATAAACTTTTAATGCTTTTCCATGTTTTGGTGGCCTACAATGCAACATATCATCGCGTGACTCTAAGTTTACTTCGATATGATGATTATTACAGTATATCATTATTTGCGTATAAAGGCGTTTCCGACACCATTTCTCGCATAATTAATTTTACTGACACAAAAAGATCCCACCATGTCAAACAAACAAATTGTCTGTCGACATTTATGAATTTGGACCGAGACTTCCTGTTTCCATTAGCTCTGTTGTGCTGTTTTTATGCATCAGGTAATTCATCCGCATGAAATAGTTGGATGGAAACCTGCTCACTGAGACAATGAGAGATAATTTATCAAGAAAGGCTGTTTTGTTAACTCAATGTCCACTTAATGCAAATTAGGCCGGGATTCAATTCGATCACATTTTGTTGGGTCTACCATCAGTAACACACTACGCCGCCAGGGACTCAAATCCTGCAGTGCCAGACGTGTCCCCCTGCTTAAGCCAGTACATGTCCAGGCCCGTCTGAAGTTTGCTAGAGTGCATTTGGGTGATCCAGAAGAGGATTGGGAGAATGTCATATGGTCAGATGAAACCAAAATATAACTTTTTGGTAAAAACTCAACTCGTCGTGTATGGAGGACAAAGAATGCTGAGCTGCATCCAAAGAACACCATACCTACTGTGAAGCATGGGGGTGGAAACATCATGCTTTGGGGCTGTTTTTCTGCAAAGGGACCAGGACGACTGATCCGTGTAAAGGAAAGAATGAATGGGGCCATGTATCGTGAGATTTTGAGTGAAAACCTCCTTCCATCAGCAAGGGCATTGAAGATGAAACGTGGCTGGGTCTTTCAGCATGACAATGATCCCAAACACACCGCCCGGGCAACGAAGGAGTGGCTTCGTAAGAAGGATTTCAAGGTCCTGGAGTGGCCTAGCCAGTCTCCAGATCTCAACCCCATAGAAAATCTTTGGAGGGAGTTGAAAGTCTGTGTTGCCCAGCGACAGCCCCAAAACATCACTGCTCTAGAGGAGATCTGCATGGAGGAATGGGCCAAAATACCAGCAACAGTGTGTGAAAACCTTGTGAAGACTTACAGAAAACGTTTGACCTGTGTCATTGCCAACAAAGGCTATATTCAAAGTATTGAGAAACTTTTGTTATTGACCAAATACTTATTTTCCACCATAATTTGCACAAAATTCATAAAAAATCCTACAATGTGATTTTCTGGATTTTTTTTCTTCTCATTTTGTCTGTCATAGTTGACGTGTACCTATGATGAAAATTACAGGCCTCTCTCATCTTTTTAAGTGGGAGAACTTGCACAATTGGTGGCTGACTAAATACTTTTTTTTCCCACTGTAGGTTGATTCATTGAACAGTCACTCTTCCTCTTGCTGGATTTGTGATGAGACACCTTCAGTCTCTCATTTATTCTAATCTGTGAGCTGGAGAATATACTGGAACTGATCAGTTTTGATCAGTCACATTATGAATCATCAACTTACCTCGTTTTGGTGTCATGTTCCCCAGAGAGACTCATTTTAGAGGCAGTGCCCCCCTCCTCTCTCTCTCCCCAGAGAGACTCATTTTAAAGGCACTGCCCCCCTCCTCAGGGGCAGACCAGTAAAGTCCAGGACCAACCTAATCCAGATCATTAGACCTAGACATACAAACCGGAGGTCCTTAGACTACTTTTAAAATATATCATTATTTCTTTCTTCCCTCCTTCCTTCCCTCCTTGCTTCCTTCCTCGTTATGAACACTGATCTATGGATGATTGGATATGTGCAAGTAAGGGATTCAGCCTTTTGGTTTTCACCCAACCAGCCTAGTGAATACTTTGAGGGAGGGAAGGAAAGCAGGTTGCTTTTATTTTACCATATCCCAGAGATAAAACACATCATAGGCCATAACCCTGGATCATTTCTACCGAAGCTTTACTAGGTACAGTGGCTTGCGAAAGTATTCACCCCCTTTGGCATTTTTCCTATTTTGTTGCCTTACAACCTGGAATTAAAATTGATTTTTGGGGGTTTGTATCATTTGATTTACACAACATGCCTACCACTTTGAAGATGCAAAATATATTTTTTTGTGAAACAAACAAGAAATAAGACAAAAAAACAGAAATCTTGAACGTGCATAACTATTCACCCCCCCAAAATCAATACTTTGAAGAGCCACCTTTTGCAGCAATTACAGCTGCAGATCTCTTGGGGTATGTCTCTATAAGCTTGGCAAATCTAGCCACTGGGATTTTTGCCCATTCTTCAAGGCAAAACTGCTCCAGCTCCTTCAAGTTGGATGGGTTCCGCTGGTGTACAGCAATCTTTAAGTCATACCACAGATTCTCAATTGGATTGAGGTCTGGGCTTTGACTAGGCCATTCCAAGACATTTCAATGTTTCCCCTTAAACCACTTGAGTATTGCTTTAGCAGTATGCTTAGGGTCATTGTCCTGCTGGAAGGTGAATCTCCATCCCAGTCTCAAATCTCTGGAAGACTGAAACAGGTTTCCCTCAAGAATTTCCCTGTATTTAGTGCCATCCATCATTCCTTCAAATCTGACCAGTTTCCCAGTCCCTGCAGATGAAAAACATCCCCACAGCATGATGCTGCCACCACCATGCTTCACTGTCTCTTTGTTGCCTCTCTGATTAATGCCCTCCTTGCCTGGTCCATGAGTTTTGGTGGGCGGCCCTCTCTTGGCAGGTTTGTTGTGGTGCCATATTCTTTCCATTTTTTAATAATGGATTTAATGGTGCTCCGTGGGATGTTCAAAGTTTCAGATATTTTTTTATAACCCAACCCTGATCTGTACTTCTCCACAACTTTGTCCCTGACCTGTTAGGAGAGCTCCTTGGTCTTCATGGTGCCGCTTCCTTGGTGTTGCCCCTTGCTTAGTGGTGTTGCAGAATCTGGGGCCTTTCAGAACAGGTGTATATGTACTGAGATCATGTGACACTTAGATTGCACACAGGTGGACTTTATTTAACTAATTATGTGACTTCTGAAGGTAATTGGTTGCACCAGATCTTATTTAGGGGCTTCATAGCAAAGGGGGTGAATACATATGCACGCACCACTTTTCCGTTATTTATTTTTTAGAATTTTTTGAAACAAGTTATTTTTTTCATTTCACGTCACCAATTTGGACTATTTTGTGTATGTCCATTACATGAAATCCAAATAAAAATCCATTTAAATTACAGGTTGTAATGCAACAAAATAGGAAAACGCCAAGGGGGATGAATACTTTTGCAAGGCACTGTACATGTACTTATTAACTTCCTCTTTGAGGAAGACTGTCACTAAGTAAAATAGAGTAATTGTTTAGATTTAAATAGTAATCCCTTAATCAAGGTAGCCACCCTTTGCCTTGATGACAGCTTTGCACACTCTTGGCATTCACTCAACCAGATTCCAGGTAGTCACCTGGAATGCATTTCAATTAACAGGTGTGCCTTGTTAAACGTTCATTTGTGGAATTTCTTTCCTCCTTAATGCGTTTGAGCCAATCGGTTGTGTTGTGTTTGGTAGGGGTGGTATACAGAAGATAGCCCTATCTGATAAAAGACCAAGTCCATATTATGGCAAGAACAGCTCAAATAAGCAAATAGAAACGACCGTCCATCATTACTTTAAGACATGAAGGTCAGTCAATACGGAACATTTCAAGAACTTTGAAAGTTTCTTCAAGTGCAGTCGCAAAAACTATCAAGCGCTATGATGAAACTGGCTCTCATGAGGACCGCCACAGGAAAGGAAGACCCAGAGTTACCTCTACTGCAGAGGATAAGTTCATTAGAGTTACCAGCCTCAGAAATTGCAGCCCAAATAAATGCTTCACAGAGTTCAAGTAACAGACACATCTCAACATCAACTGTTCAGAGGAGACTGTGTCAATCAGGCCTTCATGGTCAAATTGCTGCAAAGAAACCACTACTAAAGGACACCAATAAGAAGAAGAGACTTGCTTGGGCCAAGAAACACGAGCAATGGACATTAGACCGGTGGAAATTTGTCCTTTGGTCTGATGAGTCCAAATGTGAGATTTTTGGTTCCAACCGCCGTGTCTTTGTGAGACGCAGAGTAGATGAATGGATGATCTCCGCACGTGTGGTTCCCACCGTGAAGCATGGAGGAGGAGGTGTGATGGTGTGGAGGTGCTTTGCTGGTGACACTGTCTGTGATTTATTTAGAATTCAAGGCACACTTAACCAGCATGGCTACCACAGCATTCTGCAGCGATACGCCATCCCATCTGGTTTGCGCTTAGTGGGACTATTATTAGTTTTTTTTAACAGGACAATGACCCAAAACACACCTCCAGGCTGTGTAAGGGCTATTTGACCAAGAAGGAGAGTGATGGAGTGCTGCATCAGATGACCTGGCCTCCACAATCACCCGACCTCAACCCAATTGAGATGGTTTGAGATTAGTTGGACTGCAGAGTGAAGGAAAAGCAGCCAACAAGTGCTCAGCATATGTGGGAACTCCTTCAAGACTGTTGGAAAAGCATTCCTCATGAAGCTGGTTGAGAGAATGCCAAGAGTGTGCAAAGCTGTCATGAAGGCAAAGGGTAGCTACTTTGAAGAATCTCAAATATAAAATATATTTTGATTTGTTTAACACTTTTTTTCGTTACTACATGATTCCATATGTGTTATTTCATAGTTTTGATGTCTTCACTATTATTCTACAAAGAAAAACCCTTGAATGAGTAGGTGTGTCCAAACTTTTGACTGGTACTGTATGTACAGGTGAACATTCCTTTTCCACACACCTCCCACATGTGACATGCCAAACCTGTACTGCTTCATTCCCTGCGCGATAACAATAGTTTTAACCATCCCCATGCAAGCATGTGTGGTGAGCACCTTCATTGTCATCTGATGTAATGCACATAATATCTACTGTATATCTCTACATTATGAAACATGATAATAATAGTTATCTTTATACACAGTTGAAGATACTATATATTTTTCTAAAACTAAATAAATGTTATTACTGTAAGCCACTGTCATGGTAGTAAGGTCTGTTTGCATTTTCTACTGATGTTAAACACTAAAGGAACATTAGATGGTGTATTTGGACCGTTGTTTTATATATCCACACAACTAACAAACCTCCCACATAACAAATAAATCTCTATCAGCTCCCTGCGGATTCTATAAGTTGTCACAGGGGCACAGCTGGCATCCACATAGCACATCTTTAGCACGTTACACACAACTTCATCCTCTAGCTATAAACTTTCCCCAGGAAACATTACATGGAAACATCTGCTTAGATGGTTTGCATGTCTGCAATATACTTCAGAAAAACACATATCAGTACTGAGACTGAGGCATTCATAATATGGACACCGTACACCAGTATTATACTCAGCTGGCCCCTCCCGATTTTGTGTTAAACACTCTACAACAAGGCTTTCTTAGTGTCCAACAAGCTTTCTCTGCCCTTAACCTTGTTCTGAACACCTCCAAAACAAAGGTAATGTGGTTTGGCAAGAAGAATGCCCCTCTCCCTACCGGTGTGATTACAACCTCTGAGGGTTTAGAGCTTGAGGTAGTCACCTCATACAAGTATTTGAGGGTATGGCTAGACGGTACACTGTCCTTCTCTCAGCACATATCCAAGCTGCAGGCTAAGGTTAAATCTAGACTTGGTTTCCTCTATCGTAATCGCTCCTCTTTCACCCCAGCTGCCAAACTAACCCTGATTCAGATTACCATCCTACCCATGCTGATTACGGAGACGTAATTTATAGATCGGCAGGTAAGGGTGTTCTTTACCATTCGGCCATCAGATTTGCCACCAATGCTCCTTATAGGACACATCACTGCATTCTATACTCCTCTGTAAACTGGTCATCTCTGTATACCTGTCGCAAGACCCACTGGTTGAAGCTTATTTATAAAACCCTCTTAGGACTCACTCACCCCTATCTGAGATACCTACTGCAGCACTCATCCTCCACATACAACACCCGTTCTGCCAGTCACATTCTGTTTAAGGTCCCCAAAGCACATACATCCATGGGGTCGCTCCTCTTTTCAATTCGCAGCAGCAAGCGACTGGAACGAGCTGCAAAAAACACTCAAACTGGACAGTTTTATCTCCATCTCTTCATTCAAAGACTCAATCATGGACACTCTTACTAACAGTTGTGGCTGCTTCGCGTGATGTATTGTTGTCTCTACCTTCCTGCCCTTTGTGCTGTTGTCTGTGCCCAATAATGTTTGTACCATGTTTTGTGCTGCTGCCATGTTGTGTTGCTACCATGTTGTTGTCATGTTGTGTTGCTACCATGCTGTGTTGTCATGTGTTGCTGCAATGCTAGGTGGTTGTCTTAGGTCTCTCTTTATGTAGTATTGTGGTGTCTCTTGTCATGATGTGTGTTTTGTCCTATATTTTATTTATTTATTTTTAATCCCAGGCCCCGTCACCGCAGGAGGCCTTTTGGTAGGCCATCATTGTAAATAATAATTTGTTTTTAACTGACTTGCCTAGTTAAAGGTTAAATAAAGAATTTAAAAAATGTGGTGTGCAATGTCATTCCTCATTAGCAGGTGGCGCCAGAGATTCATGAGAGGTGGTTCATGGGACAATGAATGGGAAAACTCAGCATGCTGATACCACACTGTATTTATGTATTCTGAAGTAGGCCAATAATCATACTCATTACAATTGTGTATAGGGGTGGCCTCAGAGAGACATTCGTTCAAAGCACAGATGTTGTATGAAAAGACTGTTTCAGTTCTCAAATGAAATCAGTTCACTGAGCACTTTTAACAACATGGATTAAGTAGTGAAAAAACGGTATAGCACAAAAACATGACAGTGTTTGGAACCTCTCAATCACACAGGCTGGGGAATCATCAGCACAAAGGTAGTTGAGTGGAACCCCTGAGAAGGGCTGTGTGTTGTCAGTGACCCAGGTCAGTGCCCGGGCATGGCCCTGGAGGGAGGGCGACTGCTAGCCAACCGCTAAACACCTCAATTAAGCCCTTTATGACATGCTCAGCTAGCAGCTAGCACAGGTGCAGGACAGGAAGCCAGCCTCATTAACCAAGGAAGAAGAAGAGGGGGGCGTGGGCCAGCGGTGAGGCCACTGTCGTCACATGTTATTGGAGGGCTGAATGATGCCATTGTCCTTGCTCACAGAGAGGGAGAAGGGGGGAGAAAGTGGAGGAGAGTGTTGACCAGTCCTAACCTCTTGCGTGATAGATCTGCGACTCTCTCGAGAACTCTTCAAAGCGCTTCAAAGTGCCCGGGGCTGTCAACTGTGTGGCTGACAGGGCCCAGGTCACATCATCCCAAATGACACCTTATTCCCTTTTTAGTGCACTACTTTTGACCAGGGCTCTGGTCAAAAGTATTCGCTATACAGGGAATATGGTGCCATTTGGGACGTGGCCAGGGAGATTCCTCTCCACTCCATCTCAGCTGTTCCATGCTCATTAAAGGCTGCATCCTGACTTCATATGTATAAAATACAATTTGCAGGTGCAACTACAAGCATGAATTACTTAAATCAAGTTATGCATGCATAGATCCAGTTTCAGTCCAAGCACTGTGGTATATGGAGAAGTACTGTCAGTATCAAGGTTGAGGTGTAACTGATTACATGTAGGCCTAATCCATTACATGTAACTGATTACAAGAAAACTGTAATCCGTTATGTTACCAGCAAAGATATTGTAATCCAATTACAGATACTTAAAAAAAACTAGATGGTTACTTCCAGGATTACTTTTAAATGGAGGATGTTTGCGAAAAAATACTTTGACACCTTTTTGATTTCTCCATGACAATCAAATCAGTATTGAAAAAAGATGCAAGTTTAAGTTTGTTCCGCATGAACGAGTCTGACCACAAGTCAGAAACCACTATGATGACAAACCAAATGCGTTTGATGGTTTGCGGGAAATGAGTAGGAATAGTGCAAGCTATGTCATCCAATGGTGCGACTGCTATCAGCATCAAAGATTATACGACCAACTTCAATAAACACTTGGAGGTAAGGACGACAGCACTAGTGTAGACTATGAGCGATATGGATATCACTTAAGCCTATTATTGATATCTACATAGCAATTGTGTGAATCACACTGCTGCTCTCTCAATTATTCGCACTTTACGGAGTCTAGATTGTGGTTGTTGTAGATGGCTGTTCACAAATGTATAGGTGTATTTTGCGCTCTTGCAACAGGTGCATAGAGCAGATCCCAGCCTATAGAATAAAAGTTTGAGGGAGTTCCTCCCTTGTAAACTTCTAAGTGGTATTGTGCTCCACACATACTGTCAAAAACAAGTACAATTTAAGGAAACCACGAGTAGGGCTTTTATTGCTCAATCTAATTTGTGCTGATTCAAAAAATTAAATTCAAAGGCCTAATGGACACATGCTTAAACTCATACGCTTTTGATAGACTTCAGTAGCTGCAAATTATCGAGATATCAAACTTGTCACCCATAGAGATTCTATTAAATTAATTAAGTATTCATATTCCTAATTCTATGGTGTCACAAAAAAAATGTAAACAATAGGCCTATAGCAAATGCAGCACATGGCATTCATTTTTCACGTCATGCAAATAGCCCTTTTCGGTACTGATCAAATCATGCCATTCCATGAGAGCAGCATTTCTTTTTCAACCTTGTTTTCAACCAATGACAGGAAATGTGACAGACTTTGGGTTTTAATGTAAGTACAGTGCCTTCAAAAAGTATTCACACCCCTAGACTTTTCCCACATGTTGTTGTGTTACAAGGTGGGATTAAAATCGATTTATGGATAATGGATGATTCCACTTTGACATTATGGGGTATTGTGTGTAGATCAGTGACACAAAATCTCGATTTAATCAATTAAATTCAGGCAGTAACACAACAAAATGTGGAATAAGCCAAGGGGTGTGAATACTTTCTGAAGGCACTGTATATACAGTTGAAGTCAGAAGTTTATATACACTTAGGTTGGAGTCATTCAAACTATTTTGTCAACCACTCCACAAATGTCTTGTTAACAAACTATAGTTTTGGCAAGTCGGTTAGGACATCTACTTTGTGCATGACACAAGTAGTTTTTCCAACAATTGTTTACAGACAGATTATTTCACTTATAATTCACTGTATCACAATTCCAGTGGGTCAGAAGTTTACATACACTAAATTGACTGTGCCTTTAAACAGCTTGGAAAATTCCAGAAAAGGATGTCATGACTTTAGAAGCTTCTGATACGCTAATTGACATCATTTGAGTCAATTGGAGGTGTACCTGTGGATGTATTTCAAGGCTTACCTTCAAACAAAACAAAAGAAATCAGCCAAGACCTCAGAAAAAAAATGTGTAGACCTCCACAAGTCTGGTTCATCCTTGGAAGCAATTTCCAAATGCCTGAAGGTACCACGTTCATCTGTACAAACAATAGTACACAAGTATAAACACCATGGGACCAAGCAGCCGTCATACCTGTCACGTTCGTTGAGTACAGGATTGGACCAAGGTGCAGCGTGGAATGCATACATGTTTATTTAAAAGTAAACAAAAGCAACATAATGTGAAGCTCACAACGCACGCACGCACGCACGCACGCACGCACGCACGCACGCACGCACGCACGCACGCACGCACGCACGCCCCCAAACAAGTGTCAAGATCCCACAACATAGGTAGGCAAAATGGCTGCCTAAGTATGATCCCCAATCAGAGACAACGATCGACAGCTGCCTTTGATTGGGAACCACACCCGGCCAACATAGCTCTACACATACTAGATCATAGACATAGATATACACATACATAGATACTCACACCCTGACCAAACCAACTAGCGTTGTCAGGGCGTGACAATACCGCTTCTGTCTCCTAGAGATGAATGTACTTTGGTGCGAAAAGTGCAAACCAATCCCAGAACAACAGCAAAGGACCTTGTGAAGATGCTGGAGGAAACAGGTACAAAAGTATCTATATCCACAGTAAAACAAGTCCTATATCGACATAACCTGAAAGGCCGCTCAGCAAGGAAGAAGCCACTGCTCCAAAACTGCCATAAAAAAGCCAGACTACGGTTTGCAACTGCACATGGGGACAAAGATCGTACTTTTTGGAGAAATGTCCTCTGGTCTGATGAAACTAAAATAGAACTGTTTGGCCATAATGACATCATTATGTTTGGAGGAAAAAGGGGGATCTTGCAAGCCGAAGAACACCATCCCAACCGTGAAGCACGGGGGTAGCAGCATCATGCTGTGGGGGTGCTTTGCTGCAGGAGGGACTGGTGCACTTCACAAAATAGATGACATCATGAGGAAGGAAAATGATGTGGATATATTGAAGCAACATCTCAAGACATCAGTCAGGAAGTTAAAGCTTGGTCGCAAATGGGTCTTCCAAATGGACAATGACCCCAAGCATACTTCCAAAGTTGTGGCAAAATGGCTTAAGGACAACAAAGTCAAGGTATTGGAGTGGCCATCACAAAGCCCTGACCTCAATCCAATAGAACATTTGTGGGCAGAACTGAAAAAGCGTGTGCGAGCGAGGCCTACAAACCTGACTCAGTTACACCAGCTCTGTCAGGAGGAATGGTTGTGGGAAGCTTGTGGAAGGCTACCCGAAATGTTTGACCCAAGTTAAACAATTTAAAGGCAATGCTACCAAATACTAATTGAGTGTATGTAAACGTATGACCCACTGGGAATGTGATGAAAGAAATAAAACCTGAAATAAATCATTCTCTCTACTATTATTCTGACATTTCACATTCTTAAAATAAAGTGGTGATCCTAACTGACCTAAGACAGGGAATTTTTACTAGGATTAAATGTCAGGAATTGTGAAGAACTGAGTTTAAATGTATTTGGCTAAGGTGTATGTAAACGTCCGACTTCAACTGTAGCATAATTGTTTTATTATCTGTATTGAAGTAGAAAGCAATGGGTTAGAAGTCTACATAACCCATAAAGTAGAATGCAACATCTATTTATAGCCATCTATGTAAACTCTAACATTGATTTGTCTTGCAATAGATGTCGTTCAATTGGTAATATGAATTGTTTCTTATTCTAATGCCTCTTAAGGCGAAAGTAGGCTATCTAAACGCAATTGAAAGTAATCAGATTATGTTACTGAGTTTGGGTAATGTAAAAGTTACATTACTGACAAAAAATGTGGACAGGTAACTAGTAACTGTAGTTTATATTTAGAAAGTAACCTACCCAACACTGGTCAGTACTGTATTAAATAATCAAATAACTTAAAGCTGGATTCCTTAATGGTGAAACTGCCACGTCCGTTTGTGATATTACAACAACAAAGTTCCTGCAAACAACGAACACTGTTTTTTTCCCTCTGACATCATTGCACACAGAATAGAACAGCAGCATATGTACTGCAGTTGTTGTTTTTTTACCAACAAAACAAAAACAATAATGGCCGTGGGGCAGACAATGGCACTGTTTCCCCTACTGCGGATTCCATCTTTAATGATAAGGTCAAAGATTACAAGCAGAGGTATATACAATTAGTTGGCTTTATCTTTCCATTCTCTTGATGTTATGGAAAGGCTTTCTAACATTATAGCATAGAACAGCCATTAGATGGCAGGATTAGATCATACTTTCAGACTGATAGCCTACACACACTCAATTCACACACTCAATACGAATGGCTTTGTAAAATGTGTATAAGCATATCTCTTAGGCCCTCTGGAACAAATCGTGTTATATTTAATATAAAGCATAATGATTATTAATGCTGTATGTGTTGAGGTTATGTTAAGTTTAGGAAAATATGGACCCAAATACTTATGTTCGGCCTATTTCATTATTCAATTCAGTATAAATACCACTGACATACTGTCCCCATTCCAATTCCTTCCACTAGGTGGTGCTGTCTTCCAATGACAACCCACAGAGTTTGAGAGATAGTTTCTCCTGTCCGTTTTTAGCTACCACTGCTATATCAAAGATGAAATCAGCTCAATTAGAGGAAACACTATACCCATAGACATGTAAAAATATAAATACACATGACATCACCATAGCACAGCTATAACTCAGCTCCATCTGAGTACATCAATCTGCCGGAAGACCATCAGTAGAAGCTGGATGTAAAGAGAGGATTGGTATGCTTATAAAGCCACTTGCATTTCAGCAAAGATAATTTGCATTCCAATCACAGAACATTTCTATACATTTCTATACCCATTCCATGTTCTTTGCAGCCAAACGACACGTATGGCGGAATGGCATGTACGGCCATTCTGTTTGGAAATTATTTCCATATATCTTTATGGGCCTTGAGTGTTCATGCCTAAAGATGATGACTAAGATGATATATCACAGATTGAATATGTAATTGGCTTGTGTCCTAAATGGCACCCTATTCCCTATATAGTGCGCTAATTTTTTTTACCAGGGCCAATAGGGTATCCCAAATGGCTCTGGTTAAAAGTAGTGCACTATGTAGGGAATAGGGTGCCATTCGGGACGCAGCATGGCAACCATGGCTGTGTGTCACTCCCATGTTCTCCATCTGTAAGGGTTTAGCACGAGGGGATGGTTCCGTTGTTGATTTGTGCAATGATCTTCCCAAATGAAGCCAACCACACAGACGTCAGAAGCATCCCCAAAGAGGACGCATCCCAGTTTCACAGTCTATTCAGCGCCTCCCTCGCACGTCAACAGTCAAAAGCAGCACATGCCGGGGATGCTTGGGAAACTCAATGCAGATTTGAAAGATGCACATGCACTGACTCAAACACACTTGCTCGGATTAATCACACACCCGCAACTACATATTACCACATCCACACACTTGGCTGTGTGCAGACAATCACACGTGTACACATACATGCACTCCCACACGCACACACACATACTGTATCTGCCACTAAAGATCCATCAACAAGTGGCCTTGGACATTCTTACTGCTCTTTTCTTTGAGTCAAAGGACAAAAGTAGCTGAAACCGTGTTTACTTGTTAAGTTCTAGGTATGGAGAACCTAAACAAATACAACTGTTCTCAAAGGATCCGGCTTCTTTTCCTCCTTCCCTCTCTTTAGGGTTGAGGAGTTGACAAAGGCAAACAAAATAATGCACAGTAAGCAATTTTCCCACCCCAGCGGCCCTGGACACAGCATGTAGCCTGGAGAAAGAGGGGTGGAGGGGGGACAGAGTCAGTCATAGAGGAGGGGGACACACAGATGGTAACACCTTGAATACGTCGGACTAAACCCACAGTGTGGCTCGGGTCAAAGGGCACCGGAGTCGACAAGCGCCACAAACCTGAATGGAAGCCCAATTGTAGCCCCAATTGAAACAGAGAACAGACAAACAATCCTCACTGGACTATAGTTAAAATCCACATGTAAATAACACCCAGTGGAAATAACTCTTACTGGCATGTTAAAGGGACAGTTAACCTAAAATAGAAAATGACATATTACGTTCCGTATTATGTAAGCAGTCTATGGATAAAATAAGACAGCAATCCATGGGTAAGGAAATCAACATGTAATTTTGTAATTATCCCTTTAACTTTGGTGGAATTTCACTGAGTTGCTTGGAGCTTTATAAGTGTTTTATAACTGGTTTATAAAGAACTAAGACTTTCTAGTGTCATTTCCAAGGTGCAGTCTGTAAATTGCATTGCTGATCAAAAGTACTGCCCCAACCCTTTTTAAACTGAGAGGTTGGGTCTTGGTGAATGTAACTGTTTGTATTTTGTTTTGCTTCTTGATCAAAGTACCCTCCACTGAATAACAGTACATCCAAAGGCGGTACAACTTCATTACAACCTTACAGTATATCATTCTGTGTGACCTCCATGGACAATCCACTGAGATACTGATGGGATACTTTTCCCCCTTGTCATTTGCTGTGTGTGAATTACCCTTCGGGGACACTAAAGATCTATTGAATTCAATTAAATTGAATTGACATTTAATTGAAAATCCTGGTGTTGAAATGTCTGGCACAGTAAAATAAAACCATATAGATGTGTATCTATGATAGATCTACATGACAATATGGGGGTATAGTTGTAGCCATGGAGACATCCTTGTTTAGCAGTGTATGTACATATAGTTCCCCATTACCAACATTAAATGGATCGAAAGTGATTAGATCTTTGGCTGCAAAGGAAAGCTGCAGTTTCATGATGCAAATCACAAACACAAAAAGGGGGTTTGATATGCAAAACTGGGATTCATTAACTGAATTATCTCCTGAGTCTGAGCTGGAGGCGTGGAGCCAAATTACACCTTATTCCCTTTATAGTGCACTACTTTTGACCAGGGCTCAAACAGCCATTTCGGACATAGTCTGAGCCTTGTAGAATCATCCCAGTCAGTACAATCACCAACCTGACCAACAGAGTACTCTGACTGGGACCCATATTAATAAATGCTGTTCCAGGATCAGGTCATCCCTGGCCATGTGTTCTTATTCATTATGAGCTAAAAGGCTAAACTGATCCTAGATCAGCACTCCTATTCTGATACACTTTATGAATACAAGCCCTGATCACAGAGGTATTCTCAACCAGACAGTCAGTGAGCCCACTTTAAAATAATACAAACTGATAATCAAAAATAGTCTAACCAACATTCTGAAATTACTTTTTCAGTTGGCAATGTAAATCAACATTCTGAAAAGAGAGTTTTAAAGTAGCCATGCAAGGTTTGATGAGTCATGATGATGAGTAGCAACAGATAGCATTTTAGCCTCCAGACCCTTGTTATATCTTCCCATTTCCCATAAACACTCAACACCAACGGTTGGAAAGAGAGAGAATCTATGAAGCCAGGGCCCGGGCCTGCTAATTAACCAATTACTAGCACTAATTGCTGGTCTCCTGAGGAGAGGTTAAGGAGTGGGATCAGGTCCTCCCTGGGTACCGCTGGCTGGCTGTCTGCCACTGTGTCATCCATCCTGGGGCCTAATCGAGTTATCATATCAACAGATCTCTCATCAGGGGCCCCACGCCTGACACTCCCAGAAAGAGACCCAGAGGGAGACGACAAATTTCCAGCAGCAGGACACTGGAGCTTGCCTGTCAGGCTGGATGAAAGGTACCTGCAGCCCCTGGGCAAGCTCCCGTTGGGAAGACACTCACACTGGGCAACACGGCCACGACTCTACCCCTCTGCTCTGGAGGTTGGGGGGTTATATTATAGGAATGTAGGAATCAATGAGGAATAGAAGGGGGACATTATTTAGCGGGACACACAATGGCTAGGGGGAGAACACAATGTGGTGGCCATGCAGAGTTTGGAGTGGAGCGCAGGGGGGAACCCCTGTGGCTGTGAGAGGCGACTGGGGGGGGTCAGGGTTTTAAGGGCCATGTGGCCCCTGCCTCGGAGGAGGTTAATGTACTGTTAATCTGGGGTCAGGGACGCGCCTCGGACCCTCATACATCACTCACTGACAGCAGCAGCAGTCACTGATGACCATACCAAATCCTCTGTCATAAATGCTTGGAGGCTGCGTGAATGAAGCTCTCTCATCTCTCTCTCACTGACCGACGCTACTTGATGGCTTTCTTTCTAAGTATAGAGCCTTTGACTGAGTCCCTCTGGTTTGTGCTTGCACGTTCTAGCTGAGGTGAACAAAAAAACAGCTGATTGATCAAAATTCTAAACTTGTGGAATACATCGAAGTGGTGGGGAAATGCAATGGCTTAAAGCAAGTGAGTGTGAACGAGTGGGAACAAGAATGAAAAAGAGCTTGGAAAGGAGCATGTCTGTGCAAGACAAGCTATATCGAGTCAAGACAATAAAATGACAAACCACTATACTTCTCAATTGTTGTGTTAAAACATTAAGTTAGACCCAACTAAACTAATTACAGTGCTAGATAGAACTGCAAGGTGATTCATCGAGTAATTCATGGTTGAGAACGTTTTGTTATCTCACTCTGTAAAGAAAAGGCGATGAGTCCGGTGTCGAGAGAGAGAGAGAGAGAGAGAGAGAGAGAGAGAGAGAGAGAGAGAGAGAGAGAGAGAGAGAGAGAGAGAGAGAGAGAGAGAGAGAGAGAGAGAGAGAGAGAGAATGTGTGTGTGTGGTGAAATGTTCCATGGAGGCTGATTCCACATTTCAAAGAAAAGTGTGTGTTTGTGTTTCTCTTGCTGACGGTGCATGCAGGCGTGAGACTGAAAATTCCCGGGAGGCAAAGGGGTGTGATAAGGAGGAAGATCAGGGAGATGAGGAGGGTTTTGGCTTAATGCATATCCAAATGTTTCACATGGTCTTTCACCATCCCATCCTAGACCCCCTATTCCCCTTCACACACACACACGCACACACTCTAACACGGACACAGACACACACACAACCCCCCCTTCACATGATTCACACACACCCATATCAACAATGGAACTAGTCCAGATGCCATCAGAGTTTTGGTTTTTCAGCTGGAGATAAGATTTTTATCATGAAAAGTGCTGAGGTATGGACTTCTTCTGTGCTTAGCAACAAGCCTCTGACCTCACCACTCGTTACTGCCTCTTACGGGCCCATTAATTGAATTACCTATTCATCGAAAAGTAGAGACTGCCTGGAATTAGCCTCTCCGCTCTGCTACGTCTTAATGTTAAGAGCCCCCTTTATGCCTTGTTGACTGCTCTCTATTGAGCCTCCCTCTCTCCTCCCTGGGAGTGGAGTGTTGGGGAGGGCAGGGCAGGTATGGAGCAGCCCAGAGGGGGGCTGACCTCTGGCCCTCACTCTGGAGAGGGACTCAGGCCCCATCCAGCCATTACAATGCAGGCAGGACGCAGCCCTCCGCGGCTGCCTGCTGATCCCTACAATGAGGCCCTTTGGCTGGGCCGCTGTGGGCAGAAAGACCCCCTGCAGCTCCAGCCGCCATCCGGAGAACTTTCACTGCTCTCCCCTATTTCGGCCAGGGCCAAGCTTCCAGTCAGAGGGGGGCCCGGTTCGCACAGAAAGAGAGGGAAACTCTCTTTATGAAATAATGAAGGAGATACAAGAGGTACAATGGTCTTTTAGAGTGGCATCTTAACCCGCAACAAACAGTGTCAACATCTGTGGTGGTGGATGACACAATGTCCGCTCAGAGAAAAAAAAACTTTCCTTCTGGGCAGTCAAAGTGAAAAGGCTACAGTGTTCGTTTTTTTTGTTTATGAGAGGGGATTTGGTCGAGTCTTTGGCCCGTCTCTTTTCAGCAGCAGTTGAACCGCACCGTGATGCTCCATGGACGACTTTGTCTCACTCGAGAGCCGGAGCGAAAGATGAAGTGAAGGTTCGAGAGCAGGAGCTTTCTTCCCATGGCTCTCTCCTTTCTGAAGGGGTGAAACAGATTATTGTCATACACATCTAGTAAAACGCATCAAAGTCCCTGGGGGAGTGTGGCAGGATGGAGAGAATGCAGGATGATGTGTGTGTCTGGGTGTGAGGGGGGGTTGTGCAAGGACACATGGTGTGCGTGTGTTGAGTATGTGTGTGTGTGGGGCTGCCACACGCAAGCCCAGACGTGTGGGAGTGTAATAGGTTCTCAGGGGGGAGAGACGGTCGGTCACAGTCCCTCTATTTCTCTCCGTCTCTCACTCAATCGTGTAGTCTCCCCTCAGCCATGCTAATGCTAACCTACAGTACTGTAGTGACATAAAGGCCCTCTTCATCTCCCCCACCTCAACGTGAAAGGGATCATTGACTGTGCCGCGGTAGGCTGCAGCCTCATCCCACTCAACCCAATTTATCAGTTACCGCCAATTGGGCGTAAGTGAGTGCTTGTGAGGATCCAGGTGCTTATCATTAATTCTGCTTTGTTGTGGAGGGGAGGATAGGGGAGGAAGTGCGTGTCCTTGTCCCAACATGTCTGTCTGTAGGGGTTATATGATGCCACCACACGCTGACTGACACAGCAAACCTGTCATGACTTGGTTCAATTTAGGTTTTTACCCCAAGCAACAAATGGGTTTCTGAGGGTTTTTACTGGGGGGAACTTCCTTGGTGGTCAGTCAGATCTGGAAGGTTGTGTGAGAGACCACAATGCCTATTCCACCCATGCTCTACCAAGGTTATCCAGCACACAGCTTTGACCTACTACAGTAGCTAAGGGAGGAAGCCTTTTAGGTACTAGCTAAACAAGAAAACACAGAGAAGTCTCTCAGAGTCCTGTGGTCACCTGAGTGGAGTTTAGTTTAGTAGTCTGCTGAGTGCCTCTCCCCTCAATTACTCCTCTCCCTCTCAGACACACATGGACAGACAGACGGATGGAGTGAAGGACGGACAGACAGACAGATAAACAGAGGGACTTAATCTCTACAAGCAGTGCGGACAGTTCCTGTGACATGGGGGATAACCACTCCAACACTCCAAAAAATTGAAAGGCTCGTCAAAGAAAACAGCCTCTTTGAGCGGCATTAGCCCTCGGACCCCTGGGTAGTGGATGCCTGCGCGGCTTTAGCGTGCTACTGAACCAGGCCGTAATGTTCATTACCCAAACCCGAGGGAGAGGACAGGGGGGAACACTTTTGTTCACCCGGGAGAGCCCGGGCAGTATTAGGGATGACTGACCTGTAGCTAATGGCGCTGGGTGAGAGAACGAGCGGAGATGAGGGAGAGATGGAGGGGAGACAGGGGGAGATGAGAGGGATAGGGGTGCCCTCCAAATGATAATCTCTTGTATTACTCCCCCCATGGTGCTCCTCATTTACACCCCCTCATTGGCGCCTAAGCTCCTTATCGCCCAAATTACAATTATTGAAGGAGAATCCCATATACTCCTCCGCTCCCCCACCTCCCCCATCCACCCCCTGGAGAGGTAGGCCCGCTCTGGGAAGCACTTGCTGATGAAGTACCTTTAATACGCATATAATCAATGTTTCATTGCGCATCAACTGCTTTTCATTAAAGCAGTTACTCACTGGTTTTTTTTATTGCATTCATCTTAGGAGGGGTAAAGAAAAAGAGGAAAATGAATCCCTTTCTCTACAGGATGACGTGACAACATCCCCCCCATTCAATTAACCCCAAGGAATTCTAGGTATATGGATGAACATGCACACACACTGCAGTGTGCCTTTAACGGCGCACAATAAAAGCATGGTCAATGTCTCCATGCTAATGTAATATGTGGGTTTAGGGAAGAAGGGAAAAAAATGTAATGAGCCACTTAAAAACACAAATTTGGTGGTCGTGATGGTTGCTTTAACGGTGGACCGTTAAATGCCATCTAGCATTGAAGAGAAACTATAAATCCAGCAGTTGTTTCTGAGTCATTTTATATGCCACAACAAACAGGAACAGAATGCCCAAGGCTCGACAACAAACCAACATCTTTCTCTCTCTCTCTCTCTCTCTCTCTCTCTCTCTCTCTCTCTCTCTCTCTCTCTCTCTCTCTCTCTCTCTCTCTCTCTCTCTCTCTCTCTGTCTCCCTGTCTCTCTCTCTCTCTCTCTCTCTCGCTCTCTCTCTCTCTCTCTCTCTCTCTCTCTCTCTCTCTCTCTCTCTCTCTCTCTCTCTCTCGCTCGCCTTTCTTTTTCCTCTCTGGACTTGCATTTCATGCGTTGCACATCAGTGTTAATTTCGTCAACAAAAATAGTGGCTAAAATATTCGGCAAATACCTATTTTACAGTGGCAATTGATGAGACTATAACTGACTAAATAGACCCCCCCCCCCCCAAAAAAATAGAACTAAACTAAAAATATTTTTCATTTCAGTTGACTACAACGAAATGATCTCTGTGACTAAAATCTGACTACTAAGTGGACTGGACAAAAGTTTTGGGAGAGATTAAAAGCTTTTCAGTGATAAGCACAATTAAAATTAGCAGCACAGAAGCGCAGGACAGTTCTGTTCAGCGGTGTGAAAGATGGGCTACACCCGGCACGCAGCCTACATCAGCTGGTGAGCTGCAGGGGAGAAAGTGATGAGTGTAGGCAGACAGGCAGACAGGGTTTGCTTTGGCTTCCGACTCCGTCTCCGATTATACACATCGCGCAGGTGACTCTCTTGCTTCCCCGTAGCTAACCAGTCACCACCAGCCTTCTAGTTAGCTACCATTTGCCTGGGTAAGAAACACAAGCTGCTTTAAAAAATGTTAAACAATAGCTGCAAGGCAAACGTAGCGTTCCATTGGAAATTCATGTACTTTTGATGTACCAAAACGCAATGACTCTGTAGGTGTGATCTAGCGTAAAACTAGGCTACTTATGGACCGGACCGTTAACCATTTGTTTAGGCTACACCTTGTTCAGTCATGTTACTTCATTAGCTAGCTATAGCTAACAACCTGCATTTTGTTCAGCAGGACGCAACATTTTGGAACGTTCAGATTGAAATATGCTATGTAGAACAAATATACCTCTCTGACAGGTTTGAATGAGTAATAACGTTGGCTCTATTCATGGAATTTCAATCTGCAACGTTCGAGAACGTTTTGCAACTGAACGTAGCCCTGGTAACACTACCAGTAGCCTATATGCAAACATTTGGTTGCACAGAAAGAAAGGAAAGGGATAGCAAACAATTTATTGACTAAATTCCTCTTACAACTACACTATATCTAACTGGGTAAATCTGACTGGGTGGACCCAGTGACTCAGACTTGAGCACTTGGACCAGGACTCAAGCACTGGGACTCGGACATCAGCCATAGGGACTCGTGACTCGACTTGTGACTCGGCAATTGGTGATTCGGACTTGGACTCGGACTCAAGCACAGGGGACTTGGGACTCAATTCGGTCTCGAGGTTTAGTGACTCAACTACATCACTGGGCGAAACAGTCATTAGGTCCCTGTCCGTTCTACTTTTGGACACCAATGTGGCTGCTGGCCGGCGTCTGTGAAACATCGATAACAATGGCAATGACGCGAACCGAGTGACGGAGGTGTAATCCACACTACTTTGCCAATACCTTGCGGCAGCATCTGGTGATTGTGCTACTCTCTCTCTCTCTCTCTCTCTCTCTCTCTCTCTCTCTCTCTCTCTCTCTCTCTCTCTCTCTCTCTCTCTGCTCTTGTGTGTGTCTGTTTGTTTTGTATGTAATATGCAGTATCTACAGTGGGGAGAACAAGTATTTGATACACTGCCGATTTTGCAGGTTTTCCTACTTACAAAGCATGTAGAGGTCTGTAATTTTTATCATAGGTACACTTCAACTGTGAGAGACGGAATCAAAAATCCAGAAAATCACATTGTATGATTTTTAAGTAATTAATTTGCATTTTATTGCATGACATAAGTATTTGATCACCTACCAACCAGTAAGAATTCCGGCACTCACAGACCTAATAGTTTTTCTTTAAGAAGCCCTCCTGTTCTCCACTCATTACCTGTATTAACTGCACCTGTTTGAACTCGTTACCTGTATAAAAGACACCTGTCCACACACTCAATCAAACAGACTCCAACCTCTCCACAATGGCCAAGACCAGAGAGCTGTGTAAGGACATCAGGGATAAAATTGTAGACCTGCACAAGGCTGGGATGGGCTACAGGACAATAGGCAAGCAGCTTGGTGAGAAGGCAACAACTGTTGGCGCAAATATTAGAAAATGGAAGAAGTTCAAGATGATGGTCAATCACCCTCGGTCTGGGGCTCCATGCAAGATCTCACCTCGTGGGGCATCAATGATCATGAGGAAGGTGAGGGATCAGCCCAGAACTACACGGCAGGACCTGGTCAATGACCTGAAGAGAGCTGGGACCACAGTCTAAAAAAAAAACATTAGTAACACACTACGTCATGGATTAAAATCCTGCAGCGCACGCAAGGTCCCCCTGCTCAAGCCAGCGCATGTCCAGGCCCGTCTGAAGTTTGCCAATGACCATCTGGATGATCCAGAGGAGGAATGGGAGAAGGTCATGTGGTCTGATGAGACAAAAATATAGCTTTTTGGTCTAAACTCCACTCGCAGTGTTTGGAGGAAGAAGAAGGATGAGTACAACCCCAAGAACACCATCCCAACCGTGAAGCATGGAGGTGGAAACATCATTCTTTGGGGATGCTTTTCTGCAAAGGGGACAGGACGACTGCACCGTATTGAGGGGAGGATGGATGGGGCCATGTATCGCGAGATCTTGGCCAACAACCTCCTTCCCTCAGTAAGAGCATTGAAGATGGGTCGTGGCTGGGTCTTCCAGCATGACAACGACCCAAAACACACAGCCAGGGCAACTAAGGAGTGGCTCCGTAAGAAGCATCTCAAGGTCCTGGAGTGGCCTAGCCAGTCTCCAGACCTGAACCCAATAGAAAATCTTTGGAGGGAGCTGAAAGTCTGTATTGCCCAGTGACAGCCCCGAAACCTGAAGGATCTGGAGAAGGTGTGTATGGAGGAGTGGGCCAAAATCCCTGCTGCAGTGTGTGCAAACCTGGTCAAGACCTACAGGAAACGTATGATCTCTGTAATTGCAAACAAAGGTTTCTGTACCAAATATTAAGTTCTGCTTTTCTGATGTATCAAATACTTATGTCATGCAATAAAATGCTAATTAATTACTTAAAAATCATACAATGTGATTTTCTGGATTTTTGTTTTTGATTCCGTCTTTCACAGTTGAAGTGTACCTATGATAAAAATTACAGACCTCTATACGCTTTGTAAGTAGGAAAACCTGCAAAATCGGCAGTGTATCAAATACTTGTTCTCCCCACTGTATCACTGTATGTAGGCTAAATTTGGAATATACATGGCCAGATAATTCTTATATATTCTATTATACTATTATACTGTTTTTGTCATTTTGACAATAACTAGACTAAATAATTATTCAAATGACAAAAATGTGACTTAATTATATTTTTGTCAAAATGACAAAGACTAGACTAAATCTAAAAAAAGAGTGCCAAAAGGAACATTGGTTCACATAGGCAGGCCGCAAATAGACACTGGTTAAACCTCTTCTCTAAACCGTAACCCCTTCTGTTAGAGGTAGTCCTAATGAATCAGGCTGTTGTGTGAGTTCGTGTCTGTGTGTTTGTGGATGCACTGACTGCAGCTAGCTCACACCTGGCCCAGCTGTTAGCACTAAAGCTGCAGCACTGACAGGGGCTAATAAAAAAGCTCACTGGCATCCACGTTTCTTCCTCTCCTTAAATCTCCAACGAAGCCTCTAAAATCACTTAACAGTATCCTCCATTAATTGGCATCTTACCTCAGACTGGTTTAAAGACATAAGCACACACACACACACACACGCTCCCTCTCTCTCTCTCTCTCTCTCTCTCTCTCTCTCTCTCTCTCTCTCTCTCTCTCTCTCTCTCTCTCTCTCTCTCTCTCTCTCTCTCTCTCTCTCTCTCTCTCTCTCTCTCGCTCTCTCTAACACACACACAGAGACAAGAATGCACACGTGCAAACACACACACACACACACACCCTCTCCCTCATACACACCCCTCAGGTGAGGGGGAAACAAAAACAAATAGAGATATAGTTTCTTCTTCACCGAGCGGTTCTCACACTCAAGCGATGGGGTGTGTGAGTGTTTGCGGAAGTGCAGCGCATGCTTATCTGGCTCAGGATCAGCATTAGCCAGGTTTGCTCATTGTCAGCATTGTGAGGGTGAGAGGGCCTTTGTGCTGCTGGCTTCCACTGGTTCCCACTGTACGGCCTGCCTGCCTGCCTGGCTGCCTGCCTGTCTGAGCTGGAGGAGTGCCTGAGAACCTGCCAGAACGGCGGCTCTGTGTGTGCTCCATCGACAAGCACATGTCAACATGAGGAAGATGGACTGCCTCCGAGTAAGGCGCCCATTGAGCGCGAGTGAGTGAGGGGGTGAGCGAGTGAGGGAGTATGTGTGTGTTTGGGGTTGGGGGGAGGGGGTCTAGTGTGTGTGTGTGTGTGTGTGTACGTGCACGTCTGCTGCATGTCTGTCTGAGTGTGAGCTCCTGTGCTCCTGTGCATGTCTGGGTGTGTATTGTGTGTGTGCTTGCGTTGTCTAGAGAGCCATACAGCGGCGGTTTCTATGGCACCCTGGTTGGGAGCAGAGTTAACAGCTCATTAACACCAATTCATTATGGGCTGTTTCTCCCTCCCTTGTGAAGCTAGCTATGCATTAGGAGAGGCAGAGCAGGCCCCTTCAGACACAGTGTAAATCACTGGGCCCTTCCACACAAGACTCACTCAGAGGGGATGTGAGAGGCTGAGGCCCAGCCAACTAGCCTCCCAGTGAGTAATGCTACCTGTGTGTGTGTGGGGGTGGGGGTTTGCCAGAGGTCGTGTGGGAAACCTGCATCCAGCCAACCTGCCTGACCCCACATGAAATCCATGTGAAATCCTACCTGTGTGTGTGCTTGTGTGTTGAGTGACAGCGCAACTGCACAGCTGCTTTAGAGGGTGGGGTGAGGTAGGGAGGTTATGGGGGCGCAGAGGAGTGATGATGGGGTAGCGAGGTGTGCGTCTGGCAGACCCGGGCTTCTCCCCCACCCTGTGATTTGCTGCCCTTTTCACCACCTCCACGGTGCTAACACAAGCCTGGCCTGGGGAGTAGGAGAGGGGGAGAGGGGGAGGGATACACGGGTTAGAGGGGGTTTCAGTGGAGATAGGTAAGTCATTCACTGTACACAAGGCTAAGGGCCCCTGCCCTTACTGGCCCTGCTTAAACATGTCAAGCACACAAAAAATGCGGAGGAATTTGTCAGTGTACAAAAACGATGTTTGGTGGGTTCTTCACATGCCTTTGCTGTGACCCAGAAGTCCCGGAGAGGCTGTCAGTAAGTGGGGGGTCAAAGGTCAGGCAGCATTGTCCCCTGGGAGGACAGGGCCCAGCGGGACCGCCACCAAAGGTGGATAAATGAAGATGTCCCACTCAGGCCATTTACCATTGGAGAAAAATTGTTTAACGGGGTGGCTCTCCCATAGGCACCAATGCATTTGCAGCTGGGTTTGGCTTAATTCATTGACTGTATATAAACCAGAAAAAATGAGTGAGTGGGATGTTTCGTTTCCTCTTCCATCTCTGCCACCACAACTGACCCTCTTCTACCCACAATGGCTTTGTACGGCTGTCATCAGGGCCCAAATTTGAGAAAATCGCTCAATGGCCACCTATCGTCTGTCCTATAGTTCAAAAGCAGGCCAGAGAAGAGAGAGAAAGAGACAGAAAGAAAGAAAGAATCCTCTTATTATCAGGCAAATAAATAGTTGCATATGGACGAGCCACACACAATTCCTCCAGAGGCGGTCTATATTGGGGTTTGGGCACCATTTTGGTGCGGAACGTATTTCTACTTTAGCACAGAGGCTGATGACGTGAGGGATCATTATATCCACAGCTTTTCTTCTGAAGAGTTCCATTTCTCCTGACCCCCAAACTGGAAGAAAAGAAATAAAACCTATTTTCCATTACGTCTCTTCTTTCAAATGCTGCCCACTGCCGAAGTGACAGACCCCCAAAAAATATTGGCCCACATCATTGGCCGTCAATTACGCATCAATGCAAAATAAGCCGATTTGGACCCTCAGCACTGTTAGATCCTCGAAAACACAAAAACAACGACAAAGTTAGCTCTGTGTTGAGATGTTTCCTTCTGTATCTCCTCTTCCCTTAATTACAATAAGTTGGTGCCATAATAGGATTGTCAACCACTAAGGAGTGACAGCTTAAAAGAAACGCTTTCCAGTTGAAATGTGCCTTTGAGGGCCAATTTTCCAGGGCTTTTTTCGCTTTACTTTAAAGCTCGATCCAATTCAGCAGCCCTTTCAGTGTAACTGGGATACAAATCCATGCCACTTCAGCTATCAGAGGCCCAGAATGAGCATAAAAAAGCTGCATTACATCTGGCTCTTTTTTTAAAGGCTCTTTTTTTGGCTTCTCCTCGAGCAAAACCCCCTTCTATTGCAGAGTGCCGCGGCCCACTTTGGTCTGCCAAGTGTCTCTGTTACTGGGATTCGTCATAGGGGAGTCAGAGAATCGCAGGCGAGACAATGCTAGCGGCCACCATTTCATCCCAGCCCCTCTATCTTATCGCGGAAACACCATTGTCATGTCGACTGCCTGCCAAAGAGCCAAAGAGCCTACCTTGGGCCAGCCCTACAATAAAAGACCTAGCGACTATTCGCTGAGGTGATTTCTCAGTTAGCCAGTCATGTTAGCGGTGTTCTTTTTTCTTTGGTCCTTCCAGCTGCCTTTTTTCTTGCTTCCAGCAGAAGGTTCAACAGATTCCAGGATTGATTTTGTTTTATCCATGGTGCCTTAGCGCGGTGGCAGCTAGGCAGGCAGCAGATGCTAGTGATAACCATCCTTAGCCAAGGGCTACTACTGTGCTTTGGCTTCTTTTGTGGGCGATTTCCAGGCCCACTCACGCCATCCTGCGCTATCCGCCCTCCAAGAGGCTTCACAAAAGGGACTCATTTGCAACCTTCCCCTGCGATTTCCTTTCCCTTTGTTAAAGAGGGGAAAATCACATTCCGATGGCGCCTTAAGAAACCCTGCAAATCATTTTCAATGGTTCAGGAATAGATTGGGTCCAAGCAGAGACAGATGTGGGGAAAGAGAGAGTAATAGGGTACACTACTGATGCCCCGTGGCCTCTACCGGTGCCTCTATGTTCAAAGACCACCACACAATTAGCGTTAGTGTGCGTGTAAATGCTAAGTGCTTTTCAAAGGGTGCGATTCTACCCTTGATAGCGACCAAAGACGCATCTAAAATCTCTTTCAAATATCCAAAATGTTTGCCATCAAGAATGTCACTTTTTCTCTTCTATGTAAATACACACACATGGTCATGTTAGTCAATGGACGTAAATCTCGATGTAATGCGTAAAACCAGTGCAAAAAAGATACAATCCAAACTTCACACGTTTCAGATTACGACTTCCCAGGTTGTGCGTTCAGACTGCACACAGGGGATTGGGGGAAAGAAGCAACTAGCACCTCATTCACCCCTCCTCACCCCTCCCCTGGTCCGGATAAGCAGGAGCTGCTCTGGCCTGCTCTCTCTGACAGCTCGGAGCTGCGATTGAGAAGGGAAACTCGTAAAAATATTTTTTACAAGGTACTCTTAAGAGGTCTGCTGAGGAGCGGCCATTTGCAGCCGGTTTTGCTTTAGTCTAATGGGGTGCAGCCCGGAGACCTGAGGCCAACACTCCAACACTCCAACACTCCAACACTACCCACCTAGTCTGGTCTCACTGGGAAGACGAGGATCCTACTATTCTCCATAAGCACTGACATTTTCATTCTCCTCGACCGTGTGTCAGTGGTCTATTCTTCTTGACTGTGTACCAGTGGTCTATACTAGCCTCCTGTCCTATACTCACCAGTTGATGTACTGTAAAAATATGAATGGTAAGAAACAGTAACTTTCAGAGAAAGGAGAAAAAGGAAGGAGTGTACTTGGGAAAATTAGGACACAGTGTATGTCTATCCCCTGCAGACAGATACACTCTCCCTTTCCACACTTTCTACACCTCTACATATCCACTATGTTCTCTCTTTCACTGAGGAGGGAATTGTAAAATGACCATCTCAACCCTAAACACGTTTCACATTTCTTTCAACAAAAACTACAATTCTAATGTAATTCTAAGTGCCGAGCAGAAGTCAGTGGCGTTAATATCTTAATTCAGAATAGTAAATTAAGAAAGAATTTCCTGATAAATTACAAGATATGCTGAGGACAATAAGCCTTATGTGTGCCTCTTTGGCCAAACTTCAAAGACTTGAATGTCAAACCGTTCAAGGAGACCAGTGAACAAACTGTGGATGAAGCCTCCTTTTGACCAAATTGCTAGTGTCGGCACATACATTTGCATTTAAAATACATTCTATACATGCCCAATCAAGAAAAAGAAAGAGGGAGAAAGGATGAAAGGAACGGATGAGGGCAAAATGAAAGGAGAGACACTGAAAGAAGAGACAAGCTCACTGAGAGACTGAGAAGGAGAGGGCGAGAGGGAGGACAGGGAGCAGTAAACAAAACATCCAACCAAAAGAGAAAGAGAGCGAGAGAGTGTGAGGGAGAAGAGAGAGAAGAGAGTGAGTTGGTGGTGCTGAAGAGGAGCCAGGCCCTGCGGCGGTAACCTCAGTCACATCTCCATGTGCAGCAGCCTCCCTCTCTTCCTCTCCCCTAGCCAGCCTCCGGCACTGCAATAAATACATCTTCAATTACAGGGGCCAAGAGAGGAGGAGGAGGGGGAGGAGGAGGAGGAGAAGGAGAAGGAGAGGGGCCCCAGAGGGCCTCAAATCGAGACACCCCCAGGATGACACCCACCCTGCAGCACGAGCCTCAGACAGCTCACGCAGGGGCCTCCTCGGCCCCTTCCATTGGCTGGCCTTCCCTACCCAGTCAGCCGTTTAACAGATCCATGCCATCCAGCCAACGGACCAGGGCCAAGCCAGGGCTTTGATGGAACACCTGCAGTGAAATAGTATCTTTACTGCCCGTGCCGCAACCCGAGGAGAGGCTATGTCCCAAATGGCACCCTGTTCCCTATTTTAGTGCGTTACTTTTTGACCAGAGCCCCATCAAAGCTCATAGGACTCCGGTAGAAAGTAATGAACTAATTAGGCAGTAGGGTGCCATTTGTGATGCAGGCGAGAGAGGGGAGTTGAGGGGAGACGGGTGCTGGGCAGAGACCCATGGTGGTGCCCGGAAGGGGTACACCGGCACACGTGTGTGGGGGTTTTGAGAGGGCAGACAGACAGACATGCCACCCTGGGTGTCTTTGAAGAGTATTATAGGTGGCGGTATTCAATGCCGACCGAGCGAACGGCCTAATATAATGGTTACATCCCCTCTTCTCTGGTTGTAACGATGATATGAGGGTGCATTAAACTGACGGAGAGAGAGAGAGAGAGAGAGAGAGAGAGAGAGAGAGAGAGAGAGAGAGAGAGAGGGGAGGGAAACAGCCCGCCTGGGAGGGAGGGAGGGCAAAAAGGAGGGAAGGGAGAGAGGGTTGGTGGTTGAGATCCTACACCCCAACCAGAACGACTTAGTCATCTCTGTGGTATCCCTTCCTCTCTTCTCTACAGCTACATTCTGCAGATCTGGGCTAAACTGACTACATGTTTCCATTTTAGAGTCTGTGCCAGCCAGCTTGATTAAAGTGACCACGGTAAAATACCCTTGAACAAGCTCATCCAATAAGTTGATCCACCTTTCTCATGCATATTGCATTATAGGTAAATGTAAAGTCAATTTAAGTTAAAACTTTAACATAATATATGTACAATAATATACAGTGGGGGGAAAAAGTATTTAGTCAGCCACCAATTGTGCAAGTTCTCCCACTTAAAAAGATGAGAGAGGCCTGTAATTTTCATCATAGGTACACGTCAACTATAACAGACAAATTGAGAAAAGAAATTCCAGAAAATCACGTTGTAGGATTTTTAATGAATTTATTTGCAAATTATGGTGGAAAATAAGTATTTGGTCAATAACAAAAGTTTCTCAATACTTTGTTATATACCCTTTGTTGGCAATGACACAGGTCAAACGTTTTCTGTAAGTCTTCACAAGGTTTTCACACACTGTTGCTGGTATTTTGGCCCATTCCTTCATGCAGATCTCCTCTAGAGCAGTGATGTTTTGGGGCTGTCGCTGGGCAACACGGACTTTCAGCTCCCTCCAAAGATTTTCTATGGGGTTGAGATCTGGAGACTGGCTAGGCCACTCCAGGACCTTGAAATGCTTCTTACGAAGCCACTCCTTCGTTGCCCGGCGGTGTGTTTGGGATCATTGTCATGCTGAAAGACCCAGCCACGTTTCATCTTCAATGCCCTTGCTGATGGAAGGAGGTTTTCACTCAAAATCTCACGATACATGGCCCCATTCATTCTTTCCTTTACACGGATCAGTCGACCTGGTCCCTTTGCAGAAAAACAGCCCCAAAGCATGATGTTTCCACCCCCATGCTTCACAGTAGGTATGGTGTTCTTTGGATGCAACTCAGCATTCTTTGTCCTCCAAACACGACGAGTTGAGTTTTTACCAAAAAGTTCTATTTTGGTTTCATCTGACCATATGACATTCTCCCAATCCTCTTCTGGATCATCCAAATGCACTCTAGCAAACTTCAGACGGGCCTGGCTTAAGCAGGGGGACACGTCTGGCACTGCAGGATTAGAGTCCCTGGCGGCGTAGTGTGTTACTGATGGTAGGCTTTGTTACTTTGGTCCCAGCTCTCTGCAGGTCATTCACTAGGTCCCCCCGTGTGGTTCTGGGATTTTTGCTCACCGTTCTTGTGATCATTTTGACCCCACGGGGTGAGATCTTGCGTGGAGCCCCAGATCGAGGGAGATTATCAGTGGTCTTGTATGTCTTCCATTTCCTAATAATTGCTCCCACAGTTGATTTCTTCAAACCAAGCTGCTTACCTATTGCAGATTCAGTCTTCCCAGCCTGATGCAGGTCTACAATTTTGTTTCTGGTGTCCTTTGACAGCTCTTTGGTCTTGGCCATAGTGGAGTTTGGAGTTTGACTGTTTGAGGTTGTGGAGAGGTGTCTTTTATACTGATAACAAGTTCAAACAGGTGCCATTAATACAGGTAACGAGTGGAGGACAGAGGAGCCTCTTAAAGAAGAAGTTACAGGTCTGTGAGAGCCAGGAATCTTGCTTGTTTGTAGGTGACCAAATACTTATTTTCCACCATAACTTGCAAATAAATTCATAAAAAATCCTACAATGTGATTTTCTGGATTTTTATTTCTCATTTTGTCTGTCACTGTCAAGTGGGAGAACTTGCACAATTGGTGGCTGACTAAATACTTTTTTCCCCACTGTATAACTATATACATTACTGCCGCAGTATGATACAGAGAGGGATAAATCATCTTTAAATGCCTCTTAACTTTTTTTTCTGAGAAAAGGGCAGTTTAAGTAAAATGGAAAAGGTTTCACCCTTGGATAGGCAAAGAAAATTGTGCTTTCCCATATGAGCTCAGCAAAATACAGAGAAAAACGAATGACCTTGTTCATGATTGTCGACTCAGCAAAGATGTAACAGATACCTGTAACTGCCATGATGATGGTTGATACTTGGAGGGGAAAAGACTGGATATCTAAAATGGGAGATCAGTATTTGTGTGCAGCTACAATGGAATAGTCTAATTTCGTAGTTTAGACTATACATAGTGGATTTGGAGATATGTAGGGTTAGGAGATTTGAGTGAGTGTAATTGCTTCAGATGTAGGTTTGAGGAGTGCACAACTCCCAGTCTGTTCTACAACACAAATAACCAGAAAGATACAAATCTATCAGATTACATCAACGCGAACATAAATATAACAAACAACAACATAATTACCCAAACTAGTCAAACGTATTTCCCCCTCTCGCTAACAAACCACTGTCATTCATTATATTCCTGCATTCCTTCACAATACATCTGAATGCTAACTATTTCGCAACAGCACACAATACATCAGTCAAAGGGCATTATGATCACCAATCAGCCAATCAGAGAGCCTGTCACTGAGAGGTCAACGATTAATTTGTCGGAGAGCGCTGGGGTTTATTGAATACAAAGGGGACACAGCTAAACTCCTAGGCCTGTCAGTGGGGACTGCCTGGGGTCAAGAGCTCAAACTCTGGTAATTGTCTAAATTGGTGGAAAAAGCTCTGGCATTCCAGGAGTGGAGATGGTGGACACACACACACACACACACAAACACAATGCTGTAGGGTCAGTCAGTAGTCTTGGTCAGTTGCTAGTTAGTTGTGGTCATTTTCGATGATCAGATAGATCTTGACGATATTCTACGTCTCGTTCTTTATCCGTGGTTCGCCATATTGCTATCTGTCTATCTCCGCTATCTAAGGAGTAGCTCTGACTCCAGGTATTTTGGTAGTATTAGTAGTGTTATTTCAGCTCTGCTCCATCACTCTACATGCCCAGCACACCCAGCAGAAGCAGCAGCCCTGCATGGCCCCTGTAGAGTAAGAGTGTGGTCCGTTGGTCGGCCTCCCCAAAGATTCCTGGCTAGAGTAATCCGCGCTAACGAGGACCATGTTGCTCCTGTTTCCAGCGTTCCCTCCCACCCGCCTACCAGCCAGCCAATCCCCACATCGGCCCCCATTACACAGCTGCCTGCTGAAGGTGTATGGCAGAGCGTGCGCCCCACGGCTGGGCAGAAGGGCCTGGGGGGCGACTGGGCAAGATGGGCTGTGTGTGTGGAGGGAGGTGTGTGTGTGTGCAAGCGTGCATGTGTGTGTGTGTACACAACCACAGTTTCATTCCCCCAGGCGTCTTGAGGAGGAGAGGTAGAGACTTATTGGCCTGTGATTGTGGATGGGGAGTAAAAACCAGGATGGGGTAAAAAGAGTGAATAAGGCCGACGAACAGTGGAATTTTTATGTCATCTCCGTCTATCCAATCAGCCCGGCCGGCTGGGGCCCAGGGGTTGTAGGAAGTGAGGGCGGCTGGGAAAGTTGATGCGATTTTGGCCGGCATGGTAGGGGAGAGCGGAGAGCCGGGGCTATTTTGACAGACGCTGGCCTCCTGCTCAGACTGGGGTCTGCAATTACGCAGGACATAAACACGGCCTGCTCGGGGATGAGAGGCCACGCTGTAAGTACAGGCCTCCGCTCCACTCCGCATGTGTGCCAAATGGCACCCTATGTCCTTTATAGTGCACAACTTTTGGGGCTTTTTTTTCAAAAGTAGTGCACTATGTAGGGAAAAGGGTGCCATTTAGGATGCAGACGAGGGCTGACTGGTGGGAACGTAAAACGGTGGGCACCGGGCAGACTTTGGTGAGGTGGCTGAGGCCACAGGGGCAAAGCCAGACACCCTGAGAGGTCCATGATCGCGTGAGTATAATAAAAGCACCAAGATGTATTTATCACTCAACGGCTTAACACTGAGATTGAGAGGTAAGTATGGAGATGACCGTGAGGATTAAACACACACAGACAGACCAACAGACGCACACACACACACGATACAATATACAGAATAAACCACAGAAACGGTAACATCCTGCCCTGGAAGCCACACTATTGGCCTCAGCTTATTCCCCATATATTGGCTTAAGCCTATAGTGTGTTTCCAACAGCTGCGTACTGCATACTCACCCCCTACCTCCCTCCCCTACCTCCCTTACATCTACACCTCCCTAGGAGGGGATTCACAAAGCCACCAGGGTCCATGTTCTGTTTCCTGGCATAGAAAAATACCCCGAAAGAACCACCACTGGGCTTAAAACAATTACCAGCGTAAGAGTCTCTACAACTGCTTCATGGAGACAATGCGATGACTGCCACTGTTATTTACAGTAATGAATTGGGCCCCATTATGAGAACACAACTCTTTAGGGACTCCTCATTGATGCCTCTGAATGCAGCCGGGCCTGAATGGATTTCAGGGAAGAAAAAGGCATATAAAGGGCTTTCTGGAGCTACAGTGAGAGTGTAAAGAGTGTAGTCTGTGTAGATAAAAGAGTGGCGGTGAGATCATATTTACTCACCATTCAGGGTGGATACAATCCCTCATCGACCACATCCTATTTGGATAAATGAGGGACGGGGGAATGGAGAGAGAGGGGGAGAGAGAGAGAGAGAGAGAGAGAGAGAGAGAGAGAGAGAGAGAGAGAGAGAGAGAGAGAGAGAGAGAGAGAGAGAGAGAGAGAGAGTGGGTGTGTGGCAGTCTACCGTATTCTCCCCCCTCCCAGCCAACCTGCTACAAGCATGGGAAAGCAAATAACCCGGATTAGGCTTCTTCAAAGGCCTGGCCCTGGTGAATGAGGGAGCAAGGAGAGCGGACAAAGGTGGGAAGCAGCAGTGCACAGTACACACAACCCTCCCTTCTCTGTAATGCTAGTAAAGGGAGATACACAGAGAGAGAGAGAGAGAGCGAGAGAGAGAGAGAGAGAGAGAGAGAGAGAGAGAGAGAGAGAGAGAGAGAGAGAGAGAGAGAGAGAGAGAGAGAGAAGGAAAGGGAAGGGAGGTGAATTCGAATACAGCACAGGTTGGATTTGCTTTAGTGTTTTTCTGTTGTCTTTTAGCTGGTTAAACCATCTGAGAAGAAGAGGAGAGGTAGGTGGACGTGTGTGCGTGTTCAGGCAGCTCCATAGGATCAGCTTCAACTGCAGGTTGAGGTGCAGCATCCAGAGCAGCTGTCCATGTGCAAGTAGCCTACAGAAGATGTTCAGTCACTTTTGGACGGCTGTGGAAGTTCTAATAAAGGTGCATATTTAGCATTAAAAACCAATATTTCAGCATACAGTAAATATGTGCAAAAGGAACAACAATGCACACCCAGTTTTTTCTTCAATTCATACACCTTGGTTGGACTGCTATGTGTATCCATGTGTAAGTACACAGTGGTTCGAATGAGGGCATTTCACCCTTGTCCTCTAAAATGTTTCTCTTAGGCTACATATTATTTTAAGCTATATTTTTGTAGGCCCATCTTATGCATTATTTCCCACTACAACAATATAAACAAAACAACAAGCTAATTGCCCTTTCCTCTAGACATTGATGAGGAGGTTAATGACTTGGGTCATTAATGATAAATCATGTTCTTCACATGTGCTACATAACTCTGATTGAGACAGTCGTTAGCGCTCCCAAAGACAACCCTGTTCAACTCCAGGACTTTTCACACAGCTGTGAGTGAAATAGTTCTGGTGTGTGTGTATGTGTGTGTGTTTGTTTGTAAGAGGGGCAGAGTTATTTCCTCTTCTCCACGCTTCACTCCAAGTTATCTCCATCACTCACTTCATCTTCGCTCCCTCGCTCTTGATTTTCACTAGAATCACAGTAGCCTTACAAACACATACACAAACTCACTTTATTTTCTCTAGAATCCAAGTAGCCTCCCAAACACACACACACACACATGCACACACACACAAACACACACACGGCCAGGCACGCAGTGAGCCTCTCCCTCAGGCGGTCTGGCTGTAAAGTGATACCACGTCTCGGAGCATTTCGCACATGCCTTCCCGGACAGTTCCCACACTCCCGGCCGTCTCAGCCTGTCTGACCTTTGCCAAGCCCGCCGTCTCCCCCTCCTCTCCTCTCCTCCCTCTCTCCTCTCCTCCCTTCTCCCAGGGCCTGCGGTTTGGACAGCTGCGGCCAAGCTGGCTGCTCCGCTCGTGGAAAACATCCGCCACACATGGAGGGCCCCGGCACGGATCCTCTTGGCCGGGGCTGCTGCCTGTGAGGCTGTGGGGCCTGTTTCTCAGCCCTGCGGACACATGTCTGACCCCCCCACCAGCTCCAGCCTCCCCCAGCCCCTCCACCCCCACCAGCCACCCCCCGACTCCCAGGGTTCGCAGGCCCTAATCCCCTGCAGCATGGCTCCAATTTAGGGCGTCCCCACCAGCAGAATGTGGTACATAAACAGGCCTGGGTTACACGCTGCCTGCCTGCTGCAGCCTGCCTCTCCTCCTTTCCCCACCTCGGGCCGACCGGGCCCACAGCCAGACTGCGCATATGAGACTGATTCACTTCTGGATCTGGACCTTTTTTACGTCCTTTTTCAAGTGTGCAAATGCGTGTACGGGCAAACAGGCGCATATATACACACTCAAAAACACACTTGTACATACACACACTAATGGTGAGAACTACACACACACACACACACACACACACACCAGAACTCCTTCACATTTTCTCCTTTAACTCCCTCTCCCCTAGACCTCACTCTCTCTCAGTGCGGTGCTAGTGACGCTCACACACATTCTTGCCTCCAGTTTCCTCACCTTCCCCTCTTCATACAGGATGAGAAATGAGGTGTGATGAATAGAGGGAGGGAGTGCTGTAAGATAGAGGATTACCCCTGGATGGGATTCTCAACGACTAGCTTTACTGTAAAGAAAATACAGTCTTTATCGCATTGCTGACGCCTTGCATCATATTTCCCCACTGTTTCAGATTGGATTATGGTGAGTGTGTGAGTCTGGGCTCAGTCTTGGCAGGGTAGACATAGGTTGCTTTCCAAATGCAACCCTATTCCATAGTGCATTACTTTGGACCAGAGTCATATGAGCCCTGGTCAAAAGTAGTGCACTATATAGGGGATAGGGTGTCATTTGGGATGCAGACATGGCCTGACCTGAGAGGGGTTCTAGCATGTTTGTGGACGACTTCAGGTGTGACACTGTATGTCTGAGCTCCTCTCATACACATCCTCTAATCCTATTCCCCTGCAATACTACTCTGGTTAGTTGATGCCAACCCTGAGCCATCTGTAATGTATTTTACTCTTTACCAAATATATACTGCCCTCACTGGACATTTTATCATATTAAATATATACATTCTGGAAGTACATTATATCCTTACACAAACTGAACAGATGAGGGACAGACTAAAGACCTTATTAAAAGTGTTGATCACACGAAACTCCCTGCTAGAGAGCATGGGTCAACCCTGAGCATGTAACCCCTCCACACCCCCAGCCCATCCAGTAAGACTCTGTCTCCTCTGGATCAGTGTGTTCTGCTCCAGGGGTGATCCACAACTCGGGAGGGCTGGAGGGGCTGCTGCACACCCACGGCCAGACCACATCCAACCCCCCCTCCTACTTCCCACCCTCTCCATGCCCATCCACCTCCCCCTCCTCCTCCTTCCTTTTTACCCCACGAGGAGCTCCTCTCGCTCCAAGGCTGTGGCGCGGGCGCTCGTAAACCAACCCTGCTCGCACCAACGATGGAAAAACCGACAAATAAAGAATAATAGTAGTAGGAAAAAGAGTTTCAAGTTTAAAAGCGAGCTGTTTTTTTCTTATTTTTTTCCACTTCTTTTTCTCTGCTCAGCTTTTTGGTTTCGGCTTAAACCTCCCCGGTTGCCAGGCCCTGCTCTTTCATCATTTGGCATTCTGGTGCTTCTGCTGCTCTGCTCTCCATACCTCCTGGCAGTAGGCAACTGAAGCACCACTCACTCTCCTCAGAGAGACACCCGCTTCTTTCATGCAAATGCAGGCAGCAACCTATGGAGTCATCCACGGCCAGGCCTTGTGATTTATTCTCTCTTTGTATTGCTCTCTCTCTCGCTCTCTCTCTTTCTCTCTCTTTCTCTCTCTTCTTCTTCTTCTTCTTCTTCTTCTTCTTCTTCTTCTTCTTCTTCTTCTTCTTCTTCTTCTTCTTCTTCTTCTTCTTCTTCTTCTTCTTCTTCTTCTTCATTTTCAGATCCGGTAGCTAGATAGGCCTACATAAGAATAATATTTGTGGTTATATAATCTCCAGCCATGGATGGCTCCAAGTGATGGTGATGATGTTAAAAGCGAGGGAAGGAAAAAGAGAGAGGCAGAAAACAGTGACCTTTGATGTCTATTTTTCCTTTCTTGGAAGAACAGAATCTCGGTGGTATCATCACTGAAATCTGCCCTTTCCAAAAACAAAAGCCTTTCATCATTTTAAAAAGCTCTGCTTTTCCTTTGGAGGCGATTTCAAAGTACACCTGCCACCCTCTTTTCTTGGTTTTTGAAAATCCTAAAACAAAACCCTTTTTTTTATGCGCATACCTCCCACAAACCTATACGGTCACTACTATATGCTTTGATATTTCAGTTCAGTTATGAAACGCAATCAGTCACGGTTGAATCACCACCAATCTTATCCCTAAAAACCTTGAATCAGCAACTGTTGGAGTGACCACAGCAATGTCGAAAAGCTCTCGTCATTCTGTCCACGCGATCTGGAGTTCCTGACAATAAAATGTCGACCCCATTATCTCCCAAGGGCATTTTCTTCTGTTAGCACACCCAGAAGTTGCGTTCATTGTGGCGGTTGATATTAACAGAACAAATATAAGGACCGTTTTACCAAAACTTCACCAGCACATCAAATTCTACATGCACTCAGACCAGACTTTAGACTGCTTCGGCAAATCAGATCACTCCTCCATCCTGCTCCTACCCACCTATAGGCAGAAGCTGAAGCAGGAAATGCCATGACTAGAACTGTTCAATGCTGGTTTGACCAATCGGAATCTATGCTTCAGGACTGTTCTGCTTCCACGGATCATACCCCAACCAAAAAACATGGATAGATGGCAGTACTCGCGCTAAACTGAAAGTGCGAACCATCGCATTTAACCACAATAAGGTGACCGGGAATATGGACAAGTACAAACAGTCCAGCTACGACCCCTGTAAGGCAATCAAAGAGTCGCAGACATGAGATGCATGTGGCAGGATCTCAGACAATCAAGGATTATAAAGGGAAAACCAGCTGAGTTGCGAATACCATCACCTCACTTCCAGACAAGCTAAACAACTATTGAGAAAAAATGCTTTGAGAAAAACAACATTAAGCCACCGACGAGGGCCTCCGCTGCTCAGGACGATTATGGGCTCTCAATCTCTGTGGCCGATGTGAGTAAGACTTTCAAGTGTGTTAACTCTCGCAAGGCTGCCGTCCCAGATGGCATCCCTAACCATGTACTCAGAGCATGCGCAGACCAGCTGGCTGGAGTGTTTACGGACATATTCAATCTCTCCCTATCCCAGTCTGTTGTCCCCACATGCTTCTAAGATATATACCATTGTTTCTGTACCCAAGCAAGCTAAGGTAACTGAACTAAATTACTATTGCCCTGTAGCACTCACTTCTATCATCATGAAGTGCTTTGAGAGGCTAGTCAAGGACCATATCACCTCCACCTTACCCGACACCCTAGACCCCTGTAACAATTTGCATACCACCCCAACAGATCCACAGACGACGCAATCACCATTGCACTAAACACCGCCCTATCACACCTGGACAAGAGGAATACGTATGTGAGAATGTTGTTCATCGACGACAGCTCAGCTTCGAACACCATAGTACCCACCAAGCTTGTCACTAAGCTCAGTGCCCTGGGTCTGAACTCATCCCTGTGCAACTGGGTCCTGGACTTCCTGTAACTCAATCATCCAGTTTGTTGACGACACGACAGTGGTAGGTCTGATCACCAACAACGACGAGACAGCCTACAGGAAGGAGGTTAGAGCCCTGGCGAAGTGGTGCCAGGACAATAAGCTCTACCTCAACGTCAACAAAACCAAGGAGCTGATCGTGGACTACAGGAGACAGATCAGAGAGTACGCCCCCATCCACATCGACAGGGCCAAAGCTTCAAGTTGCTCACCATGGACATCACTGAGGACCTGAAATGGTCCCATCACATCGACACTGTGGTGAAGAAGGCACAACAGCGCCTCTTCAACCTAAGGCGGCTGGAGAAATTTGTCAGGGCCCCTAAGACCCTCACGAACTTCTACAGATGCACCATTAAGAGCATTCTGTCACGCTGCATAATCACCTGGTACGGTAACTGCACCGCCCTCAACCGCATGGCTCTTCAGAGGGTGGTGTGGTCAGTCCAACGCACCATCGAGGGCACACTGCCTGCCCTCAAGGACATATACAGCACTCCAGCCGACGCTTGGCATTGCGCATGGTGATCTTAGGCTTGTGTGCTGCTGCTCGGCCATGGAAACCCATTTCATGACGCTCCCGACGAACAGTTCTTGTGCTGATGTGTCCACATACATTTGTATATATAGTGTGGCTCACGCTAATATATACTGAACAGAAATATAAATGCAACATGCAACAATTTCAACGATTTTACTGAGTTTCAGTTCATATAAGGAAATCAGTCAATTGAAATAAATAAATTAGGCCCTAATCTATGGATTTCACATGACTAGGCAAGGGCACAGCCATGGGAGGGCATGGGTCCACCTACAGTACTTGGGAGCCAGGCCCACCCACTGGGGAGTCAGGCCCAGCCAATCAGAATGAGTTTTTTCCCCATAAAAGGGCTTTATTACAGATAGAAATACTCCTCAATTTCATCAGCTGTCCGGGTGGCTAGTCTCAGACGAACACGCAGGTGAAGAAGCCAGAAATATAAACGCAGCATGTAAAGTGTTAGTCCCATGTTTCATGAGCTGAAATACAAGATTCCAGAAATGTTCCATACACACAAAAAGCTTTTTTTCTCTCATATTTTGTGCACAAATTTGTTTACATCCCTGTTAGTGAGCATTTATCCTTTGCCAAGATAATCCATCCACCTGACAGGAATGTAGTGGAGTAAAAGTTAAAGTTGTAAAAAATATAAATAGTCAAGTACAGATCCCCCAAAAAAGTACTGAAGTAGTACTTCAAAGTATTTTTACTTAGTTACTTTACATCACTGCCGTCCAGGCTGGGTCCAACAGGAAAGACTAACGTGTGGGGTAATGAGGGGACTTAGGGGCTGTATGTAGTCTCTATGGTGGCACAGCAGGACTTCACCAGTTCACTGGCACCCCGCTAAGAGTTCTGGGAGCTGAGGCATCTGGTGAGCCCCCCAAACTCCCACAGACACACAAACATAGACACACACACACACACACACTAGCAGACAGAAACACACACATAGACATAGAAGTGCACACAAAGACACACACACAGCCTGGTGCAACACGGGTGCAATACGGCCCCTGGGGGTCTGCCAACCCGCCTGCCGACCAAGGTCCCTGCTGGGTTTTCCCCATGGGAAGCCCCATCACTCACTGTTAACTGCACAGCAGACTGAGAGACTGACTCGTGTGGCGGCTGTGGCGGATATGTCCTTCAGAAAGTCCTTACTGTGATAGAGTATGTCTGAGTCAGACATGCATTCTTAAACATGTCAGATCCCATGCCCTTATAGTAGCCCTACCTTGACTCAAGGAAAGTTGATCAAAATATGTTGTTAATGTCATTCATTATGTTAATATGTTGGTAACCATTTTATAAAAGCAATAAGGCATGTGAATCACATTAATATAGTCACAGGTATACTGGTTGACTAGCGAACAATGGCATTTACCTGTGACTGTATTCATGATATAGCATGGCCTCTTGTGCCTTATTGCTTAAAACGTTAATTTAACTGCAGTAGTATAGACCATGATCAACAGCACATACTGTAGGTTAGGTTAGAATGGTGTCCATAGTGCAGTATTGGAAAAAGTACTAAACTGTCATACTTGAGTAAAACTAAAGATACAGTACTTTGATAGAAAATGACTCAAGTAAAAGTGAAAGTCATTCAGTAAAATACTACTTGAGTAGAAGTCTAAAAGTATCTGGTTTTAAATGTACTTAAGTACAGTACAGGGGTGGAAAAAATACTCAACTGTCATACTTGAGTAAAAGTAAATGCTATATATCAAATTCCTTATATTAAGCAAAGCAGATGGCACGATTTTCTTGTTTTAAACATTTACGGACAGCCAGGGGCACACTACAACACTCAAACATCATTTACAAACGCAGTATTTGTGTTTAGTGAGTCTGCCAGATCAGAGGCAGTAGGGATGACAACGCGTTATATTAATATGTGCGTGAATTGGAAAATGGTACGACTACTTTTGGGTGTCAGGGGAAATGTATGGGAGTAAAAAGTACATATTTTCTTTAGGAATGTAGTGGAGTAAAAGTAATTTTTACTTAGTTACTTTACATCACTGCAATAGTGACATCATAATCATTTTCTTTTGACATTGTAATAGTGAAATTCACTTGTGAATTTTGATTATGATGTCACTATGGACACCATTCCAGAACTCCGGAACTTAAAAGACATTGAGAACAGAATTCTAAATAGTTAATAACGATAATAATAATAATAATAATAACAATAATAATAATAATAGATGTACTCTATTTTATATAGCGCTTTTCATTACAAAGATAATCTCAAAGACGCTGTAAAAACGAACAAAATAAATGTAGAGATTCAGGTCTTGGGCGATGTTTTTCCACAGTTTCAGATGATAAGGTGTTGTTCAGACAGGCAGTTCAGAAAGGCTGGGCGGTAGCTTAAGCGGAGGGAGCTTCGATGGCACAGAGAGGGAGCAGCATCAGTCAGTTACATAGACAGGTCCGGAGCTCTTCATCAGGCACCTCATTCGTTGTCTCTTGCTCCACCTCCTCCTCCTCTGTAGGTAGGCTGGATAGTCCACTACTGAAGTGTAGCACCCACCTGTGTGATGCTTCGGCAGCTATAAGCGCCAGAAAGACGACCACACCTCGGCAGTAGTCAGGAAACAGTCCCCTACGAGGCAGGCCTCTCTCAACCCCTCACACCGCAGTCCACATCGTTGATGCAACCAACGCAGGTGAAAAAAAGGTGGAAAAAAGCTGGTGCTGTAATGATGCATCATTTAAATTTTCAATAGCTAGCTAGCTAGCTAACTACCTATGTAGCCAAGCCAAAAACAAACTGATTTGCCATTAGTCCAGCAACTCAATGGGTCAAAACCACCAGTTACTGTAGCTCAGAAACCCTCAATAAGTTATTTTTTTAAAGTTGGTTAAAAAAAATCAATAAAAATACTTCAAACAACAAAATATTTACAAATGTACAGGAGGTCTCTGCCAAGGCTTCCTCACAGGGCCATGGCAACCATGGAACACAAAACCTTTGGCAAGACTTCCGTAGAGAAATGTTTTGTGTTTGGCTTTCCATGCGAAATTCACTTGTGATATTGGTTGTCTTTTGGTGAGGTTTACATTTTGCATTTATTTTTGAACAACAAAAAAAATCTTCAAAAAGATGACCTCTGTTTTTTGGGATCAGGACAATTGGCCTTGCATTAAAATTACAATTCAGTCTAAATAAAATACTTGCATTCTGAGTGCTGAACACTGATAGAAAACCCTGTTACTCTGCACTCATGTATAAGTCAAACGAGGAGACATGAGGAAAGAGTATGGACAGAAACACAGCATAGCTGAAACTCTCATGTTAGTTTAAAGACAAATTATTGTTAAACTTACAATGGTGTCATTCTGTATTCTGTCCTCCCAGCTGGCAACTCCTCTCCCCCTCCGTTGGGGAAAAGGGGGAACATTTTCATGCAGATTTCATGCAGACGTGAGAGTTGGAGGTCTTTCCTCATTGGAGGCAATAAGACAAGATCGCCAGAATCTGCCTAGATGAGGGTGTGTCGGATATGGAGTCATACCATTCCTCCGACGATGATGAAGACTACACATTCGACGACGACTCCAACACAGACATTGAAGTCAATGAAGAGATCTTTGAGTACCTGTTGTCATGGAAGCAGGAGTCTATCATCCATTATGATTACCAGACCTTCCCAAACCAGACCATCCCAAACCGGACCCTCCAAAACCAGACCCTCCCAAACCAGAACATCCCAAATCAGACCATCCCAAACCAGACCATACCAAACCAGAACATCCCAAACTAGAACTTCCCAAACTAGAACTTCCCAAACCAGAACATCCCAAACTAGAACTTCCCAAACCAGAACATCCCAAACTAGAACATCCAAACCAGACCAGAACATCCCAAACCAAACCAGACCATCCCAAACCAGAACATCAAAACATAATCGTCACTTAATATGTACCACCCACGACCAACCCCGGTGAAGAGGGCTGAGAAGAGGAGAGCAGAGCAGAGGCCACCCTGGCTAGGGTCAGCCCAGTCCCCAGGAAGAGGAGAGTGGAGGTGGAGTCCTTCACCTCTACCTCTCCTCCTGTTCCAACAGCCTCCCTCCAGAGGACCCAGAGGGCTGGGATGAGGACTTGGGCAGAGGCTATGGAGCGCATGGCTGCAGACCCTGTCCCCCCAAAAACGAAGAAAGTTGCTAGGCACGCAAACATTGACATCGACTATATTTGCAGGCTATTTGCAATGCTGTAGTATATCCAGGCATATTTAGTGTGTTTGTGTGTGTGTGTGTGTGTGTGTGTGTGTGTGTGTGTGTGCACTAATTAAAAAGCATGTGCAAACTATGAACTAGCCTATTAAATGATAAGCCTCCTTGTCTAAGCTGATTCCCTTCTAGAAGTTTAGTCTTCTAATAAGAATCTACAAGACAATAGGCTAACAACACTATTTTCACGCACTGTAGCTACATAGGAGAGAGTCAAATTAGATGAATATGTTACATGGGGGAATGGGGGTACTGTAGGCCTACATCATGTTTACAGTGGCACAGCACCATTAAAAGCTGATCAAATGAAAGCTGATTATGTGATGTCGTGCTTTAAGTAACAGGTCGCACACATGCAAGGCAGACATTATTTCTCACTTCAAGCTGATATATGACATGCTTTGTATCTTGGTCTTGGTCTAGTCACTTTGAGCCAAATCATGACCATAGTCTTGCAAAGATCCAAGTTTGTTACTCAAACTTTACTGGAACTCTTATCAGTGTACGATTTAAACAAAATTCTAAGATACACACTTAAAGTTAGACTTTGGCCTTTCAACACTAAGGTCTACTACCACCTCATATCAGACACTGAGGACCTTCGCTCTGGTGTCAAACCATCAGAGAGCTGCTTTTGATTGATGATCCATTCATCCCCGCCCGTGATACCTGCCATGGCTGAGAGGAGACAAAACCGAGGGCCGGGGCAGAACTAACTTAATTCTTGTCATCCGCCCCTTTGCAAGGTATGGGAAAAATAGCGTGGCCTGAAGTTTTATGGATGAGAGAAGCTCCTTGAATGGAGCAAAAAGGAGAAAGTGTCTGAAAGGAAAAGGAACTTGGTCAATGGGAAGGGGGCCGGAGTGGATGAATGCTCCATTCCGTGGTTCGCGGTATTGATATTTCCCTCAATGGCTACTTCTAAAGTGAGCATTTTAAGCCACCCCGACACACTAAATTTGCCCATTGTGAGCTGAGAGGCCCCTGCCTGTCGAGATGCAAGGTGAGGAGGCACTGGGGGCAGATGGAACCTGCTTGTCACCTCAATGGCCCCCTTTCTCCCTCTCCGCGACCCTCCCCGCCCATCGCCGCCATTCACCCCCGGCCCCAGTGGGAACGTCCCGGGACCCCGCGCTTTGGGACGGCCCCATATAATGAGCCCTTCTGGCGGGCTTGAATGTGGCGCCATTGTTCCACCCGGGGCCATTAAACCACCTCCTGGGCAAACAAGAGCGTCCCTCTTCCTTTATGGGGGCCGAGGAGGCAACAAAGAGAGGAGTCATTGAGACACAGAGGGGCCGGCCTTTGTTTGGTGTCCTTTCTGAAGCTCCGAGCTCCTCAATGACCGGGGCTGGAAAGGGGAGGCTCCTGTTTGGTCTTTAGCGCTCACATATCGCCACAATCCGTTGTTTGGCCCAAGCAGAGATGTGAACTTAATTGACTGAGTGGCCGCAGTACGCCACACCACAAATAACTAGAGGAGAGACAGAGTAAGTATTGTGTCCAAAGTTGTTTGGCGCTCTCCTTGTGGTGGTGAAAACCTGGGTGGAAGAGAATGCTGAGGCCCACTGAGGGCACCTCTGGGCTAGCTAATGAAGCCTTGGAGGGTTGACATCCCTGGCCCTCCTGTTGCTCAGTTGGTAGAGCATGGCACTTGCAACGCCAGGGTTGTGGGTTAGTTTCCCACGGGGGGCCAGTATGAAAAATCTATTCACTCACTAACTGTAAGTCGCTCTGGATAAGAGCGTCTGCTAAATGACTTAAATGTAAAATGTTGAAGGATATCTCAGTTCATCTAGGCGCCTCTATTGAACCACACTGAAGAACCAAGCTCAATACAAAAGAGATGGCAGAAGTGAAAAGATCACAAGCACAGTGGCAGAGGGGATTCTTTAATATGGTTCCCTTCTTGGTCCAGAAATGATAACTTTTATATATGAATGATATAAACCAGTCTTATGTATGTCTGACTTCCCATAGGCCATCATTGTGAATAACATTTGTTCTTAATTGACTTACCTGGTTAAATAAAGGTTAAATATATATTTTTTAAATAAATACACAATAAGCTTATCAGAGTTAGTCTAACCGCCCATATAGCAGAGCGGTAATGAGGATATTGGAGGCTTCAGTCACATGCCAGGGATGTCACACATATTTTGAAATCACTTTGACATGTATGTTGAGGAATTCCCAAAACTATGCTGCCATTTGTGAGGCTTTATCTAGATGATAGGGATATACAATTCAATTAGGAAAATGATTTTTCTGCTTCATTCACAAAAAAGTTGTAAAGCATAACTAACAATGAATGCACTTTGGATGTTTCAATTAGTTGGTGCCTTGCCATCCAGCCATCCTTCATATCTAACTGGGCCCTGGACCCTAACCCCAGCTCTGACCCTAGCCAGCCCTTCCTCTGGCCGAAGTGCTGCCCTGTGTCAGTGATTAGCCGAGGGCAGGTGGAGAACGCTGGTCTCCTGAGGAAAGGTTAAGGAGTGGGATCAGGGCCTCCCTGGGCGCCGCTGGCTGGCTGTCTGCCACTGTGTCATCCATCCTGGGGCCTAATCGAGTTATCATATCAACAAATCTCTCATCAGGGGCCCCGCGCCTGACACTCCCAGAAAGAGACCCAGAGGGGGACGACAAATTTCCAGCAGCAGGACGCTGGAGCTAGCCTGCCAGGCTGGATAAAGGGTACCTGCAGCCCCCGGTCAAGCTCCCGTCGGGAGGACACTCACACTGGGCACCACGCTGGGGCAGTTATTTGATTAGCCTCTGCACTAAGTGGGCAGCTCCATTCTGCAGCCGCAGACCACAGCGAGCCTCCCGCCGGGAGAAGGCTCCAGTTACTATGGGGAAGAGACAGAGAGAAAAGAGCGGGAATCAATGGGAGTGTGAGTCGAGCGAGTGACCCTCCAATATGAATACTTAGCCTAGGCATGGTACTGAGGCTTGGTAAGAGGCATAGTTCAGTCACAATGAGCTGTTATGATGGCCGCTTTCATCTCTGACAGCAATACAGTGCATTCCTGGTGTGTTTAAAGCTGCCATTGAAACGGGCTGAAAAAACTGAATCCTCTCTCAGTCTCCAAACCTTTTCCCACTGTATGTGAGGTTTGCATAGAAGAGTGAGTGTTTCTCTTTGGCAATGTAGCTATCGGAAATAGGGAAAAGCTATCTTTGAAAGACCTTCAGTATTCAACTCAGGAATGTCAGTGTGTTGACATTTGTATTTGCAGGAGGACTACGTTTGGGGGTAGATAAGGGGTTTATAAAAGTCAGTCTCACCTCATGATTCACACACACAAGCACGCACGCACACACACACACACACACACACACACACACACACACACACACACACACACACACACACACACACACACACACACACACACACACACACACACACACACACACACACACACACACACACACACAGTCCACACACACAGTCCACACACACAGTCCACACACTCCCCACCCCACTGCCTCCCGCCCCCCACACACACCAGGAAGAGAGAGTGTCTGCACAGACTGAGAAAAAGAGGAGGGTTAGAAGTGGCAAGCTGGGCCCCAGCCCAGAGTTGACCTGACAGTCCACTGCTACCTGCTGTTAGGCCACAAAGAGGGCCCCCATAATGCGTCATCTCCCCCTTCAGAGAGAAGAAGACCCTCCTCTGATCCCCCATGACCACTCTGTCAACCATGAATACGATTTATGTCACGGGAGCCTTTCTCTGGCGGACCCCCTCTTTTCTCCCCTCTCTCTTCTTCCCTCACTCTCACCACATTCTCAAGGAGCCTGTTTCTTCTCTTCTCTCTCTTTCTCTCCTTTTACAGGCTGAATCAGGGAGATGCTCCTGAGCCATTACAAATTGATTATGGACAAGAACATTTATTACATAACAGCAGGGGTTCTGAGCGTTGGAGAGGAGAGTGTGAGCAACAGCTGTCTGTTCAGGCGATCCTCTGTCGGCAATATAGGACTCTCAAGACAAATCATATGACTATTTTGACTGACATGACTAACTCATTTGCATATTCGTTGATGAACCGATTATCATTTTCAAGAGCATCCACTTGTAAGCAATATGAAAATCAGAGAGAACATAGAATCTATGGTTTACTTTTTGATATTCCAATTTGATCCATTAAAAATACCATTGTTATCAGTAGTGCATATTATTGAGCAGAAGAAGAGCAACAGTATTGTGTCGTCTTATGAAGTGGTATTGCTGTTTACATATAGGCGCCCTGTGAAGAAACGAGTTGTGTAGGTATGTAGCTCTAATAATCCCTTAGGTCCCTGGCCTGTCAGCTGGGGAAAGCTGACATAAGTGGAACATTAGCCAACCGAAGCATCAGAAATTAGTCAATGACACTGTCATTTACTGCCCCCTTCCCTTGCCAAGTAGGAGTCAGCCTCTCCCTCTTAATACACACTGAGTCACACACAAACAGAGGCCCACACATGAAACACACACGTATGTAAACATTCATATACAGTGCATTCGGAAAGTATTTGGACCCCTTCCCTTTTTCCACATTTTGTTACTTTACAGCCTTATTCTAAAATGGATTACATTCATTTTTTTCCTCATCAATCTTCACACAACACCCCATAATGCGAAGTAAAACAGGTTTTTAGAATTTTTTGCAAATTCATTAAAAATAAAAAACAGAAATACCTTATTTACATAAGTATTCAGACCCTTTGCTATGAGACTCGAAATTTAGCTCAGGTGCATCCTGTTTCTATTGATCATCCTTGAGATGTTTCTACAACTTGATTGGAGTCCACCTGTGGTAAATTAAATTATTTAGAAAGGTACACACCTGTCTATATAAGGTCCCACAGTTGACAGTGCATGTCTGAGCAAAAACCAAGCCATGAGGTCGAAGGAATTGTCCGTAGAGCTCCGAGACAGGATTGTTTCGAGACACAGATCTGGGGAAGGGTACCACAAAATTTCTGCAGCACTGAAGGTCCTCAAGAACACAGTGGCCTCCATCATTCTTAAATGGAAGAAGTTTGGAACCACCAAGACTCTTCCTAGAGATGGCCTCCCGGCCAAACTGAGCAATCGGGGGAGAAGGGCCTTGGTCAGGGACGTGATGGTCACTCTGACAGAGCTCCAGAGTTCCTCTGTGGAGATGGGAGAACCTTCCAGAAGGACAACCATCTCTGCAACACCACCAATCAGGCCTCATGGCCAGACGGAAGCCCCTCCTCAGTAAAAGGCACATGACAGCCCGCTTAGAGTTTGCCAAAAGGAACCTAAAGGACTCTCAGACCATGAGAAACAAGATTCTCTGGTCTGATGAAACCAAGATTGAACTCTTTGGCCTGAATGCCAAGTGTCATGACTGGAGGAAACCTGGCAGTGAAGCATAGTGGTGGCAGCATCATGCTGTGGGGATGTTTTTCAGTGGCAGGGACTGGGAGACTAGTCAGGATCGAGGGAAAAATGAACGAAGCAAAGTACAGAGAGATCCTTGACAACGACCCTAAGCACACAGCCAAGACAACGCAGGAGTGGCTTTGGGACAAGTCTCTGAATGTCCTTGAGTGGCCCAGCCAGAGCCCGGACTTGAACCCGATCTAACATCTCTGGAGAGACCTGAAAATAGCTGTGCATCAACGCTCCCCATCCAACCTGACAGAGCTTGAGAGGAAGAACGGGAGAAACTCCCCAAATACAGGTGTGCCAAACTTGTAGCGTCATACCCAAGAAGACTCGAGGCTGTAATCGCCGCCAAAGGTGCTTCAACACAGTACTGAGTAAAGGATCTGAATACTTATCTAAATGTGACATTTCAGTTATTTTTTATTTGTTTTATTAAAAAATTTAAACCTGTTTTTGCTTTGTCATTATGGGGTATTGTGCGTAGATTGATGAGGGGGGAAAAACGATTTAATCCATTTTAGAATAAGGCTGTAACGTAACAAAATGTGGAAAAAGTCGAGGGGTCTGAATACTTTCCGAATGTACACACATACACACGCATACAAAACCCACAAGTACACACGCGTACACACACAGACACACACAGACGAACAGAAGCACACGTGCACAGAAGCACACACGCAGACACGCACACACACATACCCCACCCAACCCCACACACACTCCCATCCTGTCACCACCCCTGCCATCTTCTTGCCACTAAGGGCCCATGCGGCAGAAAGTGAAATACATTTCTCGCCTCCCTTTATGCCCTCCCCTTTAATCCCCCGGTTGCTTGTGGCACCTTCCCTCCAGCACAAAGGGAGTGTGAGCGGCGGGAGCCCCGTCCCAAGCGGCCTCCAGGAGTCCGCACAAAGCTCCTGCCACTGGGTTATGATTAGAATGTCAGTGTGGCTCAGAGAGCGGCGGGGATCGCTATGGGACGCGAGGCAGCAGAGACACAGACCCACGCCAAGCTGCCGGGTCCCCCATGCCTCACATAATAAAACCCTGGCTTAAAAGAGAGGCCACAATGAACACCTAAAAAACACCCCATTCAACCCAGAGCCTGAGAAGCACAGGTTGTCCCATTGCCTTCCTTCTCTTCTCTCTCTGTTTGGTCACCACCTTGGGGTCCCAAAAGTGCTGAGGTCTACGAGTGTTTCACATACCTCTCTTTGGGGCGAGGGGGGAGGGGACAGGGGGTGGGACTCATGGAGGACATAGAGGACTGCTCCGTCAAAAGGTGACGTGGCCCAGATATAGAGGAATGTGCTAGTTTCACTCGGCTAATAGTCCGCATCAGCAGAAAGACTAAAAGCAGCTCGACAATTATTCGTTTTAAAGGCTGGCTGTAGTGAAAAGGGAAGTCCAAATGGAGTCATTACACATTGACTCAGGACCAGAGGGTCAGTCGTGGTTCAGCTGACCACAAATGACCAGGGCTGGAATTATTAACCAGGAAGAGCTATTAATCTGCGCAGCGACAAAGAGGACGACAGTGGGAAAGTAACCAATCATTAATGGTCGCTTCCACTCATGGGCCACGACTCACAGCTGTGTGGATATCCTCTCACTGAGGAACTACTACTACAAAAAAGTCTGGCCATGATGGAGAAGAATGTTAGGCAGACGGACCACGAAATAGTCCAAGAAAAATAACACTAACACTAACACATGGCTGGTTATTTCTCCACATCAAATATATTTATAGTTTGATACCTGTGAGACCACTGTTGTTTGAAAGCCAACTTGCTGTAGTAGTGATGACTGTAGGGTTATCATCATATGTGAGATTTTGTCCTCAGGAGACCCAACGTGAGGACGTTGCTATGATAAACACACTATGGGTCTAAGGTTGAGGTCATATCTATTGTGACACCATAAATGGGTAAAAAAATAAACTTGGACCAAAGCGGCAGGTAGCTTAGTGGGTAAGAGCGTTGTGCCAGTAACCAAAAGGTCGCTGGTTCTAATCCCTGAGCCGACTAGGTGAAAAATCTGTCGATGTGCCCTTAAGCAAGGTACTTAACCCTAATTGCTCCTGTAAGTCGCTCTGGATAAGAGCGTCTGCTAAATGACTAAAACAAAACAAAACAATAATGGTATCTGAAAAACAAATAAAAAAGTGATAATCTAGGACCAGCCAGGATGAGGGAGCCTCATTCTCTCTCTCTCCGTTAAACTACGCATTTGCATCTACTATAGTGTAGCTTTGTCAAGTTCCTCTTGTCTAAACAAACGGTATAATCAGGAAAAGTATCCTTTCTTTCTCCTCCAAAAGCTAATTTGGCCATTGCTGAATGAAACGACCAGATTTAATTTTTGGGTCAGATGAGATACATTTGAATATGGTGTCTTACACAGGATTGGGGTCAATTCCTTTTAAATTCAATCAATTCATGTAGTAGCTTAAATTGAAACTCCAATTCCAATTCCAATTTTCCTCAATGACCTCTGTGAGAACAAATTTAAATTTGAATTTCAGTTTACTTGCTGAATTGACTAAATTGAAATAGAATTGACCCCAACCCTGATCTCACAGAGTCTGACATTGGCAGTCATCAACAGTACCAGTAGTTAAAGGTCTGGGGGTTACAAGAGGACAGTGTCATCATGGTCTTATCTCACCCTGACCTACACGCTGTCACCAACTGCTGGTGAGAACACTGTGTGAGCGTGTGACCAGGCAGTGAATGTGTGACCGCACTGATGTGGTGTTGTGGCGTTCAGAGGGGGCTGTTTTAAATGTGAAAGGGCACCCACCTCTGTGAGGCAGCCCCAGCAGCCGTCCCCTCAAAGGGGCACTGGCAGCCGTGCAGCATGGAACCAATGCAGGGGAAAGGGAGCAGGGAGCGGAGGTAGGGGGGTGGAAGAGAGGGTCCTGGGACTGGGGAATGGGCCAGGGGGGTGGGGGTGTGTTAGGTACAGTATGTGGCAAGCCCCTGGCACTCACGCCAGCTTTGCTTTCCACGCCGCTCACTCTCCCATCGCTCTGCCCCCCTTAGCCTTGGCCTCCTCCCAGCGCCGCTTTGTGTGCCCGCATAATCCCACAGTAAAGAGGGCTACGCAGGTGGTCCCATCCCACCAGCCTAACCTCCACCACCCCACCCCTCGGCTGAGGGAAGAGGGACGAGCAGAGAGGGGAGGTCAGTTTGGATAACCACCAGAGAGAAAGACTTAAGTGGAATTAGGAGGCTCACCATAACCATCCTCGTATCCCCATAGCCCTGCACTGTAGACCCCTGATATCCACATCCCTGTACTCTGTCCACCTCCACAACGTCCATCAAATACCTGCCTCATACACTGTAACTCACACAATTCATTCACATCAAACAGTGTCAGGAAGAGAAAGCTATCAAATCCTTCATTGTTGCTTCAAAGTCTACAAAATCAGTAGACACTTATATGAAGAACATGACTCAAAAGGAACATGCAAGCCATGTAATACGTCCCAAATGGCACCTTATTCCCTATAGAGTGCACTACTTTTGACTGTACACTGCATAGGGAATAGGGTGCCATTTTGGACGCATCCATGGCTTCATGATCCTGAGATCATTGTTGTTTAATGTTCACCCCTCCCCTTTCCCTGCCTCCTCCTACCAATCAGAGATTGAAATTCTCTGGTATTCCCCCCAGCCCACTCAATCAGGGGCCAGGCCATCAAAGCCATGACGCAAGGCAGGGACAAACTGGAAGCCATTATGGCTAATTGCGATGCCTTCTAAATACAGGACCTGTTGCCTGAGCGCCTGCTGCCTCTAATAGGGACTGAGTGAGAGAGAGAGGGAGAGGGAGAGGGAGGGAGGGATAGAGAGAGAGAGAGAGAGAGAGAGAGAGAGAGAGAGAGAGAGAGAGAGAGAGAGAGAGAGAGAGAGAGAGAGAGAGAGAGAGAGAGAGAGAGAGAGAGAGAGAGAGAGAGAGAGAGAGAGAGAGATGGAAGAAGGGAGCGAAGCGGCCCGCCTGCATCCAATTTTTTATTAATGTTTCCTGAGAGAAAGGGAGGGGGGAGGGGGACCCCGGGCTACATGTGATGAAAGGAGCTCATTCTCTCCTGCAGGATCCACAGGCATTCTTCAGGCTCACTTGAGCAGAACCACGCACCCCTCCACCGCCCTTGCACCCCCCTCACTCACACATCCCGGCCCATACCCTCCCATCACAATAAAATGCAGAAATACCCCCACCCAGCCCTGACTTTATAACGCACCTGAAGGGCTGCAGAACGGTGCTTAGTGGTTACCCGACCCACCACCCTGCCCCCCCATTGCCTGTCTGTCATCATGTGCCTATGGTTACAACCCTACCGCACACACATGAACAGACAGAGACCGACAGGGAGACACACATAGTCAAACACACACACACACAGAGACAGAGAAGGTCAAACACACACACACACACAGACACAGACGGTCAAACACACACACGCAGACACAGACGGTCAAACACACACACGCAGACAAATCGAAACACACAGACACACACACATACACTTCTGTTAAACATCTTCCGCCCTAGAGGGTCCTGACATAGACCAACATGCTTCTCCCAGTAGTGCTGCAGGGGTCTTGGGATAGGGTTTTATTAGAGGGTGTGTGTGTGTGTGCCACTCCTCTTCCCTACCTTAGAGCAAGACCGCTGAGTCTCTAACATTCAGCCTTATCTATCCAGCGCCCTCCTTACCCAACTCACACCGGAGATCAGAATCATAACTGGAAAGAAAAGGAAGAAAGAAAGATAGAAAAAAAGAATTAATTCATGCATTTTATTTCCACAACCTATATCCCTCCTTCTTTCTTTGCTGGTAGTTCCCCCTGAAATATACATTCCCCCAACAAAACGTAAGGACTGGTGCATGGAATAATATGTGAAACAGAGATAGGACAGCCTTGTTGTATACAGACAACTAAACTAAAACAGCATTTACATCCACATACTTATACAATATGTAACTTTTTGGGCGACCCAACCAAATTCCATAGAAATGTGAGTTATAGATCTGTCATCCTCATTGACAGCAAGTCTAAGAAGCGGTAGGTATGTTCTATGTGCGCTATTATACTTCCCGTAAGTTTTGTTTTTTTGCGTCTTTTATTTTCGGTTTTGTACAGCGGCTTCAAACAGCTGAAAATATAATGTTTTTGGTTATTGAAAATATATTTCACAGCGGCTTAGATTGTACAATGATTCTCTACACTCTGAGTGCTTGTTTTGCCACATAAACTGAAATTAGGCAAATTATTAGAATTTTAGCAACCAGGAAATGGCGGCGCGATTACACCTTTATGGCAGATATATATTTTTACTTGTGTTTTATATATTGTCTGACAACACATGTATGTTTCTACATATGCACCAAGACTCCTGAGTGGCGCAGTGGTCTAAGGCACTGCATCGCAGTGCTAACTGTGCCACTAGAGAGCCTGGTTCGAATCCAGGCTCTGTCGCAGCCGGCCGCAACCGGGAGACTCATGGGCGGCGCACAATTGGCCCAGCGTCGTCCAGGGTAGGGGAGGGAATGGCCGGCAGGGATGTAGCTCAGTTGTTTGCAACGCCAGGGTTGTGGGTTTGATTCCCACGGGGGGCCAGTATAACAAAATATGTATTCACTAACTGTAAGTTGCTCTGGATAAGAGCGTCTGCTAAATGACTTAAATGTAAGATGCTCAAATAAACGTAAACCTATCCAGCAGACTACATCAGCAATGAGCCTACCTGCAGCACTAAGAAATATGCTTATTCCTGCCCTGCTTTGATTAAGCCAGTTGGCTGTAGTCAATCCTAGCAGGGGTCATGGCTTTAGGCCTGAACAAGGTCCACACCTCCCACGCTCCAAACCTGTCCTTCCCTAGTGGGTGCCGACTGATGCTTTCCTTTGCCCGCCATTATCTTCCTCCTCCTCACCCTCCTCCTTTTGCCAGAACCAAGGCCACTCGCCACTGTCTGTCTGTCTGTCTGTCTGTCTGTCTGTCTGTCTGTCTGTCTGTCTGTCTGTCTGTCTGTCTGTCTGTCTGTCTGTCTGTCTGTCTGTCTGTCTGTCTGTCTGTCTGCCTGCCTGCCTGCCTGCCTGCCTGCCTGCCTGCCTGCCTGCCTGCCTGCCTGCCTGCCTGTCTGTCTGTCTGTCTGTCTATCTATCTATCTATCTATCTATCTATCTATCTATCTATCTATCTATCTATCTATCTATCTATCTATCTATCTATCTATCTATCTATCTATCTATCTATCTATCTATCTATCTATCTATCTATCTATCTATCTGTGAAATCTATACCCTGGATAATTTCCCCTCTCTGAGCGCCTGACTGCTGCGGTGTGATTACCACCTGTTTTGTTTCCCCTGCAGCCCAGGGCTCATATTCATAAAGCGTCTCAGAGTAGGAGTGCTGATCTAGGATCTGTTTTGCCTTTTAGATCATAATGAATACAATTTTGTGGACAGGGGGGACCTGATCCTAGATCAGCACTGCTTTACTGCGATGCCTTGTGAATATGGCCCAGACCCTTTGTCATGACCCGTTACATTCTTTACGTTTGTTACGGAAGGGGAGAAACTTAAGCTTTTAACCATTTTCTCAGCTCTCAGTGATTTGGGCTCCTATACAATCCTTTTACCAGTTGGTAACGTGTCTTTCTTCCCCTCAGTCCTTGTTTAAAGGGGAAAAACACTGGGAAACGGTATCTCGATTTCTATACGGCCTACGGTTTCAGGCTGCACAGTATCTCAATACTGGCAGCCACTGAGAGAAACTCGAGGGACTACATAAGGGAAGCCTTCGGTGACTTTTAACAAAAGCTGCGATTTACAGGGCTCTGCTTTTGTGCGAGCCATCGAAATAAACTGTGGCATGGAAACATTTATTGAAGGGGTTTGGGGGTTTTACAGGACACACTGAAAGGAGGTCCTCATAACACGTAGATTCCCCCTGAACTTCTATAAAATAGGAGGAGAGAGGAGTATCCTTTCTGGAACAGCACAGTTACATTTTTACTGCTTGGTGGCATTGAGGTGCAGAAGGTGGAGGAGGTAGTGACGGCGCTTGCTTTGTTTGCACTTGGGTTGTTGCAGACAATGCTTCAGGCGTGTGGAGTGCAGGAATCCCTTTACAGTAGCTATAGACGTCGGGGACTCTCACGGTCTGTCTGTCTGTGTGTATGTGGGTGTGTACGTTTGTCTGTCTGTCTGTGCATCTGTGTCTCTCTGTGTCTATGTCTGTCTGTCTCTTTGTCCGTGTCTCTGTGTGTGTCCATTTCCCTTACAGATAAAATGTGGGAAAACGTTTGCCCAATTGTCTCTTTTGTCCCCTTTGTCTATGTCACCATACACTATGTCACTCCTCGGTAAGCAAAAGGCATGGCGACGGAATCCAGACAAATCCAGTCAATTTTATTACAATGAATTCCATACATTAATCACTTTTGATTAGTTTCATCCATGCCACGTTCAGTCGATGGAACCACACCGTTACAAAGAGACTTGGGCAAAACACAAATCTGCATACCATCCAACAGTCACTTCTCTGCCCATCGGAATCCAACCACCATGCCTTTCATTGGGCACTGTCAGACCAAACTGTCCCTCATGTCACACAGCCAAAGTAAATACACTCTGACTATTATTAATACTGGCCCTAGAAACTCATTGGCTTCACCCTAACGCTCCCACATAAAATATGCTAATCAAATCGGGCTCGGACCTCAAAGGGGGCTTTAACACAAATTGAATATCACTGATGGCTTCTGAGGAGGGGTGCGACTCAAAGGGGACGGCTCTAACCCCATTAGTCTCGCAGGCCGTAGTTCAATGACGCTGCATATTTCCAGTCACTGTCGATTACTGTGACACCGTCTGTGGAGGGAGGCTAGCAGGCAGCTTTCACAGGAGGCATAGTGGAGCTAGCACTCACTAGTTCTGCACAGCACATGTGGGAAAAAAGAGTGGATGGGGTTACTTTCTACCCTCCACTCATTACAAGAGGTTTCGATCTCAGACTACATATCGAGTCTAAATTCGGTTGGCTAATTCAATCCCTCATCACAGGCGGCTACATGCTAATCGTGCAAGCGTTTAGCCCCCATTTACACTAGCACAAAGAGCTAACCGGCCAGGGGGAAATGAACATGCTTGTTACACATGACTCTAAAAAATTACAACCATACCCATCTATGTTCACTGCATCTTTATAACGTTGATATTAGTTGTATAATGTAAGGCTTGTATTTGAAGGTTAGTTCTGTGGACAATGGCTATTCTGAGCAGAAGTGCTCTAACCATTGTGCAATGGTGACATGGTCAGCCACTGTAGATTCCACTGGGGACCAATTAAGTGGGGAATAACTTGGCGGAGAGGAACACCCAGTACAATCTCCTTCACTGACATGAAGCTAACCAAGGCTTGAGCTGAAGAGTGTCGTTGATCTTAGCTAAAGGCTGCAGCATAGGTGGAAATAGCTGTACACTGTAAAAAAAAAAAAACAGACTCATGGATAGAAAGTTTGGAGCATAGCATAAGGTAAGCAGTCCATCCAATATACATAATAATACAGTATACACTCAAAGGCGATTCATATATTATTTTTTATTTTGGAGTATGGGCTAGACCAATGATGTACCAAAGACATCTTAAATTCTGCCTTGTGTTATATGCAGTAGGCTATGTATTGTATAACGGCACAATAATTATTTTAATTCAGGGTGCTCATATATAGGCCTATGTGTATGCATAAGCGCTAATATGCCTATGGGTGTTTTGGAATAATCATCACCTTAGAAAGCGCTGTCCATTTCGTTGTGTAAGGCTTTTGAACAACATCCACATCGACCATGTTTTCCACTCAGTTTCAACCTGTTTTTTATGTGATTTTTGATTGCATTTACATTGATGTCAAATTAGTTAAAGGGACAATAGAGTACCAGGCCATTAGTGACCTGATGGTTATTATCGAGTTGGGTACTACCAACGCATGTCCAGAATGCATAAGAGGAGATTACCGTGACTCAATGGTCACATTGAATTTTACTGCGGTCATGACTCATGACTGCCAGTGTGGTGGTAAAACGGTCACCACAACAGCCCTAAGCATGGCCCTTTACTGTTACAACATGACTGGATCAGACCACACACAACTAAGTTAATCTAAAACCTACTACACATCCCCAGTCTATGTGGTTACTTTTGAGCTCTTTGGTTAACCACATTCAAGCCAATGCTCAAAGAAACTAGGTTTTAAAAGCAGTGACAGACATGATAATAATAATAATATGCCATTTAGCAGACGTTTTTATCCAAAGCGACTTACAGTCATGCGTGCATAATTTTTTTTTTGTGTATGAGTGGTCCCGGGGATCGAACCCACTACCTTGGCATTACAAGCGCCGTGCTCTACCAGCTGAGCTACAGAGGACCACCTCTGATAAGTTTGCTGTGTTGTCCCCCCAACAATAAACACCGCCCCTACTCCACATTGGTCACATTTATGATGCAAACAGGGGCTGAGATAACAGTGAGGGGTTGGAGTAGGACAGAATACGCTCACACAAAGGTAAAGTTACATGGCTGTGAGGTAGGAGAGACTCTTTGTGAGATGGAATGGAACACACACACACCAACATACACACACAGGCATTCAAATTGTCTCACACCCACACACACAAGCACAAAGACACACACACACACACACACATTTTCTCTCTCTCCGTCACACACACACGCTCAAACGCTCCCACAAACAGACACAGACACAAACACACTGTCTCCTTCACACTCACATGCACAGTGGTTTTAGCTGCTCGTCACAGCGCGGCCCTATCTTGGTGGCCAGCTCTGCTCCGGCTCAGCACCATCTCCTGCCACTGGCTGCAGGGGGAAAGAGGATTAGCCCGCAGTCCACAGCAGCCGTGCCGGGCTTAGACTGGTTTGCATGCACGGCGTAAGAGGAAGGTGGGATAATGCCATTTCATGTCTCTCTGTTTCAGAGCAGGCGGCTCGGAGCAGTTCGGAGCTCTGGCATAAAACAATGTGTCTCTATCGTGACACACTGATGTTCAAGGGAACCCAAAAAAAATTACAAATACAAAATTAAATAAAAGAAGCCTCTATTTTGGGAGAAGATTGTCTCTAGGTGATTTTAGGGGATTGAGGTATAATGTAAGCACTCCCGAAATACCTTAAACTTGGGACTGAATTTTGGACAGTGTTTACTGACATACTATATGGATTGCATTCGGTTGATATGTCCTACAGTGCCTAGAGTGATGTGGATTTGGTTTCTAGCCTCTGTCTGAGCCACATGCAACCTGGTCTCCACTGCCATACCAGGAATAGACAGATGCACGTGTACACGTACACACACACACACACACACACACACACACACACACACACACACACACACACACACACACACACACACACACACACAAACACACACAGGATGAAAGCCTCACACCAACACACACGCACACAGAACCACACACACACACACACAGCTGAATGAAGCATATACACTACCAGTCAAAAGTTTGGACACACCTACTCATTCAAGGGTTTTTCTTTTTACTATTTTTTACATTGTAGAATAATAGGGAAGACATCAAAACTATGAAATAACACATATGGAATCATGTAGTAACCAAAAGGTGTTAAACAAATATTTTATATTTGAGATTCTTCAAATAGCCACCCTTTGCCTTGATTACAGCTTTGCACACTCTTGGTATTCTCTCAACCAGCTTCATGAGGTAGTCACCTGGAATACATTTCAATTAACAGGTGTGCCTTCTTAAAAGTTAATTTGTGGAATTTATTTTCTTCTTAATGCGTTTCAGCCAATCAGTTGTGTTGTGACAAGGTAGGGGTGGTATACAGAAGATAGCCCTATTTGGTAAAAGACCAAGTCCACATTATGGCAAGACCAGCTCAAATAAGCAGAGAAACGACAGTCCATCATTACTTTAAGACATGAAGGACAGTCAATACGGAACATTTCAAGAACTTTGAAAGTTTATTCAAGTGCCTTCGCAAAAACCATCAAGCGCTATGATGAAACTGGCTCTCACGAAGACCACCACAGGAATGGAAGACCCAGAGTTACCTCTGCTGCAGAGGATAAGTTAATTAGAGTTACCAGCCTCAGAAATTGCAGCCCTAATAAATGCTTCACAGAGTTTAAGTCACAGACACATCTCAACATCAACTGTTCAGAGGGGACTGTGTGAATCAGGCCATCATGGTCGAACTGCTGCAAAGAAACCACTACTAAAGTACACCAATAAGAAGAAGAGATTTGCTTGGGCCAAGAAACACGAGCAATGGACATTAGACCGGTGGAAATATTGTCCAAATTGGACATTTTTGGTTTCAACCGCTGTGTCTTTGTGAGACGCGGTGTGGGTGAACGGATGATCTCCTCATGTGTATTTCCCACCGTAAAGCATGTAGGAGGAGGTGTTATGGTGGCACTGTCTGTGATTTATTTAGAATTCAAGGCACACTTAACCAGCATTCTGCAGCGATACGCCATCCCATCTGGTTTGGGCTTAGTGGGATTATAATTTGTTTTTCAACAGGACAATGACCCAACACACCTCCAGGCTGTGTAAGGGCTATTTTACCAAGAAGGAGAGTGATGGAGTGCTGCATCAGATGACCTGGCCTCCACAATCCCCCGACCTCAACCCAATTGAGATGGTTTGGGATGAGTTGGACCGCAGAGTGAAGGAAAAGCAGCCAACAAGTGCTCAGCATATGTGGGAACTCCTTCAAGACTGTTGGAAAAGCATTCCAGGTGAAGCTGGTTGAGAGAATGCCAAGAGTGTGCAAAGCTGTCATCAAGGCAAAGGGTGGCTATTGAAGAATCTCAAATATAAAAAATATTTTGATTTGTTTAACACTTTTTTGGTTACTACATGATTCCATATGTGTTATTTCATAGTTTTGGTGTATTCACTATTATTCTACAATGTAGAAAATAGTAAAAATAAAGAAAAACCCTTGAATGAGTAGGTGTGTCCAAACTTTTTTTGACTGGTACTGTACATAGTAATGAGAGCTATTCCATGAAACCACTGATCAGTTAACATACTCAGCCTCTGAATAGTTGACTCAACATTTCAAAGAAAGGGTTTCATCCAATCACTTACAGCTATCAAATAAAAGAGAGTATCAAACTCAATTATCTCTCCTCCTCATATACTCCTGAGCGTGTGGTAACATTTTTATTACGGCTTCATCATCATCATCATCATCATCATCATCATTATAATAATCCTCATTTCATGACAGGGGTTGCAAATATGTTATTTTAAGATCAAACATAGCAGCAGTAACTCCATTCCAGCTCTGTGATTGTACAGCGTACGCCAGAGGACATCCGGAATGTTGATGTGTTTAAAAGAAGCGGGTCCTCCTTTCCCATCTTTAAGGGCCTCGGCCGCCACAAAGGAGCAGTTAAACACCCACGCACGCACGCACACACACACACACACACACACACACACACACACACACACACACACACACACACACACACACACACACACTAAAAACAGTAATGTGAGGGAAGCTCATAGATCACGCTTGGTGTTGGTGTGGTGAGTGTTTGGGTTTCACTCTTCCTGAGGGTTTCACAAGTCTCTGTGGGCCCTCTTAATTGATCTTACTCTGACCCGGGAGGTCGGAGCAGATATCCAGGCTCTCACACCTGCCTGTCCAGGGCTGCGTCCCAAATGGAACCCTATTCACTATGTAGTGCATTACTTTTGACCAGGGCTCATAGGGCTCTGGTCAAAAGTAGTGCACTATATAGGGAATAGGGTGCTGTTTGGGACACAACCCAGGAGTTTTATCCCTCTGAGAGGCTAATATGCGCTGTTGTTGTGAACCAAAGCCTTGAGACATGGAACCAGACAAAACAGAGTGACAGTAGGTTGCAGTACTGAAAACCAGGAGGGAATACTAGGGAACTATAGCATGATAACATCCTGTCATATGATCATACATATGGAAACATGACCAGACACACTGACCGACTGATCTGGGGACTGTACTGTACTGTTTGTCCAATTATCCAAGTAGGAGTGCTGATCTAGGATAAGTTTTGCCCTTGAGATCGAAATTAATAAAAGGGGGGTTCTGAAACTAGATAAATCAGCACTCCTTCTCTGGGACATTTTGTGAATACCGGCCCTGATGCATAAGAACACAAGACAATAGAGCAACATGCAGGCCCACTTATTTAAGACCTCAAGTCTTTTGGGTTGTATTAAACAATGCGCGTGTGCGTACATGCGCGTGTATGCGCGTGTGTAATGCCTGTGTGAGGTAACATTTTCAACTTTTTTGTATAGATCATTCTATAACACCAACACTTATCCTTTGGCGCTTGATTAGACGTCCGTTAATGAGAAGTTGTTTTCTCTCAGTCTCTTTGTTTGTTGTTACGGCCTTGGATGGATCCCTCCCCCTCAATCAGCATTAGAATCCATGTAAGTGCTGTAGGACAGGTCCCACAATGAGTCCATGTGACAACAGTGACAGAGTCGTCACAGTCACTCTGAAAGGCAACATGACATGCCAAAATTCTGACTGAAGGATGGCATGTTTGCCATGTTACAATGTCCCTTTTCTCACCTTCAATAATTTGTTTACTGACTATGGATGGAAAAAAGGAGGGAAAATGCCACTTCTAAAGGCTTCTGGATTAGAAAAGGAGAAAAAAAACAAGGGACAAGCAACAACGGATGCCAAAGGACCACCTTTTTGTGTTGGTGCACTCTTAGAAAAAATAGTTCCAAAAGGGTTCTTCAGCTGTCCCCATAGGACAGGGATCATCAACTAGAGTCAGCCGCGGGCTGATTTTTTCTTGAATGAATGGTCGAGGGCCAGAACATAGTTACAAATAACTTGTAGACTGCAAATTGACCGCAAGAAGCCCAAACAGATCATATTTGACTAAAACATAATAATTTCAAACCTTGCTTACATTTCATAAATATTTTGCTCCGAAAACTTGGGGGGACAAATAAAACCACCCGCTGGCTGATTTCGAGTTGGGGAACACTGCCATAGGAGAATACTCGTCGGTTCCAGGGAGAACCCTTTTTGTTCCATCTAGAACAATTTTGGGTTCCATGTAGAACCTTCTGTGGAAAGGGTCCTACATGAAACCCAAAAGGGTTCTACCTGGAACCAAAAAGGGTTCTTCAATGGGTTCTATGGGGACAGCTGAAGGAGCATTTTAGGTACAAGATAACACCTTTTTTTCAAAGAGTGTGGGAGACCAGAGTCCTTTTTTGTGACAGAGGGTTTTGGTGAGAAAACTCTGGCTAGCTTGTCTCGCTAGTCGTCCATCGCTAGCTGATTAGCATAGGCATCTCAGACTTCAAACGCGGTGGCTGACATTTGAATGGCCCGGCAGAGAAACCCCTCTGGTGGGCTATTGTTGTGGCCGCCGGATGCGCTATTTGCCTGGGCGCTCGGGGAGAAGTGGGCACGCTGACAGACAACACTGGTGTTGTGTCGAAATCTGATTCTTGTTTACTTACAGGTTGCTATGGGAGCCTGGTGGTGCAGAGAGAGAGTTAGTGAGTGAGTGAGGGAGGGAGGGAGGGAGGGAGGGAGGGAGGGAGGGAGGGAGGGAGGGAGGGAGGGAGGAGGGAGGGAGGGAGGGAGGGAGGGAGGGAGGGAGGGAGGAGGGAGTGAGTGAGTGAGAGAGAGAGAGAGAGAGAGAGAGAGAGAGAGAGAGAGAGAGAGAGAGAGAGAGAGAGAGAGAGAGGTGATGCCATTGGGAGTTAGATGGATGTAAGCCAGTCAGCAGTCAGCTGAAACGACATAATACGAGTTTGATATGTTTAAAAAATAATATAATGATGAACCTTGTATTGTGTTTTAGTTTAAATGAAAAGCCTAAATCCTGTACCCCCAAAGCTCTACAGCAAATTTGATATGTGACATATTCAGTCAACTAGATACTAATCAATCCTTAATTGTATCAACAGAATGAGGAATAATACGTATCAGTTAAACTCAGCTGGAGCAGAGAGAGAGAGAGAGAAACACTTTGGCTTTGACAAGGAGCACCTGTCGAAGTGTGTTTGGTTAGGGCTGAGTGTATTAGTCTGTGTGTAAGCTTCTATGTGAGCTGGATCCGGGTTGTGTGTGTGTTTGTGTGTGTGTGTGTGTGTGTGTGTAGGGCCGGCCCCATACATAAGCGATATAAGCGGTCGCTTAGGGCCCCTGGCCGCTAAGGGGCCCCAGACCCAAATGTCAGTCAGGGTCTCAACTTACTGTTGAGAGTTAGAATAGTAGAATACACAAGGTGAAATTTCAAAATGTGGCTGTTTGTGCCTTAGCAGTTTTCCTCTTGTTATGTCAGCCACTGACAGTCACTCAATTAGCCCATGTCATCTAACATGTTTTAAATTGGTAAATTAATCTAGCCAGCTATCTAAACTTGTAGTAATCATGGCCGAATTACCAACAGGGCACGAATGGCACGTGCCCAGGGGCCCTGACCTCCAGGGGGCCCCCATTGATTTTGTTAGTCACTCTTACTCAGATATCATATTATTAACATGGCAAAAAACAGCAACATTTTCTCTATGCCCCATGCTAAAATGAGTAGAATTACAGGAAATCAACTTTCAAACTTAACATTTTCTCTCCGTCAAGACAGGGGACACTAAAATGTTTTGCACACGAGGAGGGGGGGCCCGCCCAGGAGGAGGGGGGGCCCGCCCAACCAAATGTAGCTTAGGGCCCCCAAAAGGCTGTGTGTCTGTCAGGGCTCTGCACAGACCTTTCAGGGGGCAGGTGCTCAAAATGAAAAAAGGGCACCCCCCCATTCATAACATACCAAATGTCTGTGTAAAATGTAATGAAAACTTTGAGCATAGGCCTATTTATTTCTACACACTCATCATCACAAATTGTAAGCAAGCTAGTTACAGTGCTTCCCAAATACATGATTGACATTGGGAAAAGAGGGTGGGCTATCAGCTGATCATTGATGTTGATGATTGATGTAAATCTGCTAGTTAGCTAGCTCGATTTATTTTACTGATTGTGATTTATCTTCAATGCTCACATCAAATAACTTCTAATATAATATTTATAATCTTCTAACTCATGATATATGGCTGGCTGGCTAGTGGCTTGTGTGTCTATTTTAGTATGATAGTTAGGTTAGCTAGAGTGTAGACTACTTGTGTTGCTGCTGACCTGACATACATGTGCAACTCCTCTGTCTTTCTGCCTCTCTCTGCTGCGCGTATCAGCCAACCAGACAGACTATTGATGATGATGTACTAAATCAAGTGTCATCAAGTGTTAATCAAGTGTTATGCTGCTGTGGCAGTACAGTTGATATTTCAACTAGGTAGCTAGCTACACACACTTGACCGGTGACCGCATCTCTCAAGTCATGCATGTTTGGACAGCGGGCGCATGCAAACTTTGTACAGGGCAGATTGGGGAAAAGGCGCAACCGGGCACTTGCGAGCTTCGTACAGGGCAGATCAACAGGCGCAACCAACGGACGGGATGGGGGGTGGCGAACTTGATGACAACACGACAACTTGCGGGCAGTGGGTTCCGAACAACAATTACAAAAAATGTATATAAAAAAAATATTCTGGGAGTAATTATACCACAAAAGGGCACTTTGGCGACTGGAAGGGCAAAGTGGCATGTGCACGTGCCTGGTGTGTGTGTGTGTGTGTGTGTGTGTGTGTGTGTGTGTGTGTGTGTGTGTGTGTGTGTGTGTGTGTGTGTGTGTGTGTGTGTGTGTGTGTGTGTGTGTGTGTGTGTGTGTGTGTGTGTGTGTGTGTGTGTGTGTGTGTGTGTGTGTGTGTGTGTGTGTGTGTCTGTGTGTGTGTGTGTCTGTGTGTGTGTGTTGTTGAATCAGGGATGTGTGCTCACATTGTATGTGCGTTGGATCAGGGGAGGATGTACAGTATCTCACAAAAGTGAGTACATCCCTCACATTTTTGTAAATATTTGAGTATATCTTTTCATGTGACAACACTGAAGAAATGACACTTTGCTACAATGTAAAGTAGTGAGTGTACAGCTTGTATAACAGTGTAAATTTGCTGTCCCCTCAAAATAACACAACACACAGCCATTAATGTCTAAACCGCTGGCAACAAAAGTGAGTACACCCCTAAGTGAAAATGTCCAAATTGGGCCCAAAGTGTCAATATTTTGTGTGACCACCATCATTTTCCAGCACTGCCTTAACCCTCTTGGGCATGGAGTTCACCAGAGCTTCACAGGTTGCCACTGGAGTCCTCTTCCACTCCTCCATGACGACATCACGGAGCTGGTGGATGTTAGAGACCTTGCACTCCTCCACCTTCCGTTTGAGGATGCCCCACAGATGCTCAATAGGGTTTAGGTCTGGAGACATACTTGACCAGTCCATCACCTTTACCCTCAGCTTCTTTAGCAAGGCAGTGGTCTTCTTGGAGGTGTGTTTGGGGTCGTTGTCATGTTGGAATACTGCCCTGCGGCCCAGTCTCCGAAGGGAGGGGATCATGCTCTGCTTCAGTATGTCACAGTACATGTTGACATTCATGGTTCCCTCAATGAACTGTAGCTCCCTAGTGCCGGCAGCACTCATGCAGCCCCAGACCATGACACTCCCACCACCATGCTTGACTGTAGGCAAGACACACTTGTCTTTGTACTCCTCACCTGGTTGCCGCCACACACACTTGACACCATCTGAACCAAATAAGTTTATCTTGGTCTCATCAGACCACAGGACATGGTTCCAGTAATCCATGTCCTTAGTCTGCTTGTCTTCAGCAAACTGTTTGCGGGCTTTCTTGTGCATCATCTTTAGAAGAGGCTTCCTTCTGGGACAACAGCCATGCAGACCAATTTGATGCAGTATGCAGCGTATGGTCTGAGTACTGACAGGCTGACCCCCCACCCCTTCAACCTCTGCAGCAATGCTGGCAGCACTCATACGTCTATTTCCCAAAGACAACCTCTGGATATGACGCTGAGCACGTGCACTCAACTTCTTTGGTCGACCACGGCGAGGCCTGTTCTGAGTGGAACCTGTCCTGTTAAACCGCTGTATGGTCTTGGCCACCGTGCTGCAGCTCAGTTTCAGGATCTTGGCAATCTTCTTATAGCCCAGGCCATCTTTATGTAGAGCAACAATTATTTTTTTCTGATCCTCAGGGAGTTCTTTGCCATGAGGTGGCATGTTGAACTTCCAGTGACCAGTATGAGGGAGCGTGAGAGCGATGACACCAAATTTAACACACCTGCTCCCCATTCACACCTGAGACCTTGTAACACTAACGAGTCACATTACACCGGGGAGGGAAAATGGCTAATTGGGCCCAATTTGGACATTTTCACTTAGGTGTGTACTCACTTTTGTTGCCAGCGGTTTAGACATTAATGGCTGTGTGTTGAGTTATTTTGAGGGGACAGCAAATTTACACTGTTATGCAAGCTGTACACTCACTACTTTACATTGTAGCAAAGTGTCATTTCTTCAGTGTTGTCACATGAAAAGATATACTCAAATATTTACAAAAATGTGAGGGGTGTACTGTGTGTATATTAGCCAGCACATGTTAGTTCAGAATTGCTGTACATGTGCTAACCTTTGCACGTTGCATGTCTGTTACAGTTAAAAATGTGTGTGCGTGTGTGAGTGAGTGCATGCATGCGTGCGAACACTAGGACTGGGTGCAGTAGAGATCCAGCACTTCCTGCCAACCCCCTCCACCCTACCATCACCCTGCCTCCCTCCCTCCCCTTGTCCGCTCTGCCCTACTCCGGGGCTGCTGCCTTGTCAGTCAGGCCAGTTTCCAGGCCAGGCCAGGCAGCCAGTGAGGCAGGGAGAGAGGCAGCAGGGAGGGAGAGCGGGGAGGGAGGGTTGACGCGTGTGTCAGAGAGGCGCTCTCCCACATTCCCCCGGCGGCTGGCAACAGGCCGGCTGCAGAGGGGGGTTCGCCTCGTTCTCACGACCTCTCAGGTTCCTGCGCTCATCTGGGAGCTATTCATTTCCTGCCAGAAAACAGCCTTCCCTTGCAACTGCAGGAGGGGCGCGAGGGGAGGGAGGGGTGAGGAGGGGAGGTGGAGGGGGGGTTTGGCTTCAAAATGAGTCCAGGGCTTGGTACAGCAAGCCCTGGGCTTAAATCATAAAGCTCTTGCTTGTCTGGGCTGCAATCAAAGACAGCCCAAGTGACGGGCCGAGGGAGAAAAGGGGAATGAGAGAGAGAGAGAGAGAGAGAGAGAGAGAGAGAGAGAGAGAGAGAGAGAGAGAGAGAGAGAGAGAGAGAGAGAGAGAGAGAGAGAGAGAGAGAGAGAGAGAGAGAGAGAGAGAGAGAGAGAGAGAGATCACACCATATGGTAGCACTTAGGAGCCAAGGAGGAAGCAGGGTATTTTTTTTTTTTTGCATGCTCGTGGAGTGTGGGAAAAGTTAATGGACACGCATGGCAGCTAACCCCCGGTCGTGTTGTGACATGTGTGCGGTCAGTCCGCCAGTGCGGCCACTGCACTTGGTAATCGGAGAGCCTCGTAAAGCTGTTATCTGGGGGGCTGATGATGATTGGGGGAGGGAGAGGAAGGGAGGAGGAGGGGGGGGCAGCTGGGTGTCGTCCGGGTTGCACCACGTGCCTCCCAGACGGCCCACATCCAGCTGTGGCCCTGGGCTAGGACAGGAAATGGGCTGTGGACATGGGACGTTGTGGGAACGTTGTGTGTAACGGTGTGTGTGTGTGTGTGTGGGACCTCTGGCTCACAGGGACTGACTCTCCCCAAACTCCCCGTACCTCTCACCCGCTTCGGCCCCTCTGGACACGCAGGCCTGTCCTGTTTCCAACGTCCAACAAACACATGGTTTTAATCGCGCAGCCCCGGCCCTGTAAAAGGTGTGATGGAAATTCAAAATGATGGCACTTAGCCACACTTTCTGCCTCTTAGCAGATTGGTAATTGCAAACACCTGCGGTTCCCCCTTGAAATGGCCACACTTGAATAGCTGGAGGCGGCACACACCTGGGCAGAACGCTACCGCTGTGGCAGCAGTGTTTAGCATGTCTTCCCTCTATTACTTCTTAGCATCAAGGTGTTCCTTAGAAGTAAGCAATTACACAAAGGAAGCAGTACAGCGGTTGCTCACTGCACTCTCTGCCCAGAGATACACTATGTATACAAAAGTATGTGGACACCCCTTCAAATTAGTGGATTCGACTATTTCAGCTACACCCGTTGCTGACAGGTGTATAAAATCGAGCACACAGCTATACAATCTCCATAGACAAACATTGGCAGTAGAATGGCCTTACTGAAGAGCTCAGTGATTTGTCAACGTAACACCGTCATAGAATGCAACCTTTCCAACAAGTCAGTTCGTCAAATTTCTGCCCTGCGAGTGCTGCCCCGGTCAACTGTAAGTGCTGTTATTGTGAATTGGAAACGTCTAGGAGCAACAACGGCTCAGCTGCGAAGTGGTAGGCCACACAAGCTCACAGAACGGGACCGTCTGTCCTCTATTGCAACACTCTCTACCGAGTTCCAAACTGCCTCTGGAAGCAACGTCATCACAAGAACTGTTCGTCGGGAGCTTCATGAAATGGGTTTCAATGTCCTAGCAGCCTAAGATCACCAAGCGCAATGCAAAACGTCGGCTGGAGTGGTGTAAGCTCACTGCCATTGGACTCTGGAGCAGTGGAAATGCGTTCTCTGGAGTGATGAATGACGCTTCACCATCTGGCAGTCCGATGGATGAATCAAGGTTTGGCGGATGCCAGGAGAACGCTATCTGCCCCAATGCATAGTGCCAACTGTACATTTTGGTGGAGGAGTTATAATGGTCTGGGGCTGTTTTTCAAGGTTCGGGCTAGGCCCCTTAGTTCCAGTGAAGATATATCTTAATGCTACAGCATACAATGACATTCTAGAAGATTCTGTGCTTCCAACTTTGTGGCAACATTTTGGGGAAGGCCCTTTCCTTTTTCAGCATGACAATGCCCCCGAGCACAAAGCGAGGTCCATACAGAAATGGTTTGTCGAGATCGGTGTGGAAGAACTTGACTGGCCGGCACAGAGCCCTGACCTCAACCCCATCGAAAACATTTGGGATAAATTGCAATGCAGACTGCAAGCCAGGCCTACTCGCCCAACATCAGTGCCCGATCTCACTAATACTCTTGTGGCTGAATGGAAGCAAGTACCCGCAGCAATGTTCCAACATCTAGTGGAAAGCCTTTCCAGAAGAGTGGAGGCTGTTATAGCAGCAAAGAGGGGACCAACTCCATATTAATGTCCCTGATTTTGGAATGAGATGTTCGACGAGCAGGTGTCCACATACTTTTGGTCATGTAGTGTATGTGCCACTGACTAAGTAAAAGCAACATGCAGAGTACATTCCACCACATTGCCTTTAAAGTAAGTGGTGTCAGAACGGCCCATTGGGCATGAGACAAACTCCTGATTCTGTAGCGTGAGGCAACTTGATGTACTAGTACACCCCCTGGACAGGACACTAGTTACAATTCCTCTGCTGAAGGTTCTTTTTAAAACACTACTTGAAGTGCTTAAAATGTAGACTATATTGCGATCTGCATCTTTTGTGGGAAATGTAAGCTTGTTTAGGGATCACATAAGAGGTTACTGGTCAATTTCATGTACAGCCGACTGACATCAAATCATAGATAAACAAATGTAATCTACCGTGCCATCTTTTTATATTCTGTGTTATGAAGTCCTCCTTAAGCCATTACAGATGTTTCAATCTTCTCCATTTAACACACTGAGTGAGGCACTTACCGTAGAAAGGTACAGGTATCTTTTCCATCAAGTCTCTGCCATGCATCTATGCTGGTGTACCATAAATTCTCCGTTGTCCTGGGAATATAATAATATAGCCCTATTATAAGTATAGCCTATGAATTAATATCTTGCATTTCAACCAAGGACCATATACTTACTTGCATGACAGGGATTTACGTGGTTGATATCTGGTAGTAACCATTGATCAATACTACCCCAATCAGGTTGCACTTCCTTCCTGTGTTGCTAGATGGCGCACGTGACTTCTAAAAATCCTTGAACCAAAAGTTAAAATGAGCCGTCCCTCTTCAAAACAGTATTTTGTGTCAAAATTTCGACTCACATATATTTGACATATTGTCAACAATAGTCTCATCTGATTATGTGGATAAAATAACATTCGTTGGTGATACACAAATTAAAATAACAATACATTTTTATTCAAGGTTCATTAGCCACTGATGACATTAACAGCGGGAGAGATGTTGATGTAACTAATTAAAAGTTAGCCTACAAATAATATTATTCAAGGACAAAAACTTCCATATTATCTTGAATATATGTGATCTGTGAGAAATGTTATTGAAAGTAATTTCTAGGAATATATTTTTATCAAACTGGTATTCCCTTCAGGCCTAAAGGGTATATTTTCTCATTATTTCACACAATATTCAGTGTTGTTTCCCCCTCTCCTCACCTCTCCTGTCCTGTCTCGCATCTCACCGAGCAACATCTGGAATCGGATACACCTGGCCGACTCTGGTTCAAATCAGGCTCGTTTCTTATTGAAAGAAGCCAGAAGCAACGGTCTTTGTGCGATGGCATTTTACGCATTATCTTTGTGTATCAAATGAAATGCCCCACTTCATAGTCTATGACACTTCTAAGCAAGTGTTGGTGCGTAAAATTATCTACTTTTACGCAACATAAGACTAAATTGTGATCCATTCCTGGAGCAACAAGTGCATGTGTGTAGTTTACATATGGTTGAATGTGCATGGGTTTTGCGCGTAGCAGAATATATCAATGATTTTCGTCTGCCAATTATGCACAACTCAATATCAAATATGACTTTTACGCAAACCTATGGGTAGAATATGACAGCCATTTTCTCTTATAAAATGTATAAAATATTATTCTCAAGTGTATCTACGCTATACAGCTCAAAACAAATGTTAAGAATTAGGTAAACCATTATTTGGTGATCAGGTTTCTGAAGAGAAAATCATAGCAGATGTTTTTCAATATCTTTAAAAATTTATTTGTCTTCCAAAACGAAGAATTACGTCAAGGGCATTCAACATATCTTTGGCATCACACAGTAAAAAAGACACCTCGAATATAAAATGCAGTGAACAGACTTCAACAATACAAATCTCATTCCAATATGAACTTCACTCCCTCATAAGCTATACAAATATAGTGCATAATCTTTTCATCTTAACGCATTGAAAGTACAAAAACAAAATCCAAACAAATGTTTTGTAACATTGAACAAAGATCGAACTAAGTGTCATTAGAAAATTATATTCAATAGGTCCTTTTTTTGCTCTACCAGGGTCGCCACACTGAGTCCGAGTTGCCTGTTGGTGCACCAGGGGACACCGCCGCTGGAACAGGCGTGTTGACCTGGTTCGCGTACACGGGGATAACCGGACCGTTGGGAGCAAAAGCTGCGTTGGGGATGAGGAAGGCGAATTGTCCGTCTGTGGCAGGTACGAGCTGGAAACCGCCGTATACTTTAGTGGCTTCTGGTGACATGCTCTGGGGAGAGCCACCTTTACAAGGCAGGGGCATCACGTTGCCTTGGGGAGAAGAGTTGGGCATCTGTACCATGGACTGGCCGAAGGAGGGGTGGGGAGGCCCGGCTGAGATCTGGTGCTGCGTGGGGTAGTTCATAGCGTTGATCTGCGTCATGCAGCTGGCCAAGTGACCGAGAAGCCGCGTCCTGACCTCGGTGTTAACCCCCTCGCAGGTGGACAGGAACCGGGTGACTTCATTCGTGCACTCGCTGAATCCAGCTCTGTATTTCCCCAGCACGGTGGGATCAGTGTTCAAAGCAGCTGTGGGAGAAAGAGAGAACATTATAAACCACTGAGAGTAACGAGTATAATGATGACAATTTAAGTTCCAAACATGAACATTGCTCAAACTAAAAATATACATTCCAAGGCTCACCTAAATTGGCTATTACTGTGCTATCGTAGTCTATACAATTGCTACATTCAGAGACAATATGGGAGAGAGGATGTGGGCCAAGTCTGTAACCTGACTACCGCGTTCTTATCATTATCTAATCCGCAGACGGAAGTCTGGAAGAAATCATCCCGGGTATTCACCGAGCAGCTACAGCCACTTACCAGTCATTTGAGCTCTCTGGAGGTTCCGGAGATGTTTCACCGTCATCTCCAGGATGTCTGCCTTTTCAAGTTTTGAGTGTCTAGAGCTCTGTAATATGAAGAGACACATTATTAGGATTGAAGAATGTCTTATGTAAATTGCATTAGGCGTTAATGTTTTCAATAAAGTTAATATATTATTGTGATGGTAATAATTAATTTGTTATGAGAGTAATAACAGAATACTTACATCTTTTTTGAGCGCATCCAGGATAAGTGTTTTCAACTGTCCCAAGCTTTCGTTGATTCTGGCTCTTCTCCTCTTCTCCATGATAGGTTTGGATGACTAAAGAAAATAAATAAAAGAAATTGTTAGAATGGTGGGACTTGCTCAAGGTAGATGAATGGTTCATGTTTCGCTATACCAGCCCGTGCGTAATTTTGGAGTGACGGAGAGAATATCGGCATTGGTCAAATGCTTTGACCGACTACTAACCTTCCTGTGCTCGGAAGCCGTCTTGGGTTTATCAGGTGTCGTGTTCATGCTGGCTGGGGTAGCAGCAACCGGAGAGGATGAGTTTTTTTCCATCATATCGGCAGGCATCTTCTGTCCGTCTGAAATATCCCTCCCACACCTGCAACGGCAACTCGGTATTACAGTCCACTGTTGGTGGGTATTGACAAGCAGTCGGCACTTCTTCACAGTACCCTCTTATAAAATTCCAAATTCCAGAGGAACAAAATCCTTTCTGTGTGGTAGTGCACCTATGCGCGAGAGACAAGTGTCCCCAAGTGAGCGGCAGGCTGAATTATGTCACGGAGTCGAAAGATCACTGTCTGCCAACGGACGCTGCGTCTGTGTAGAATGTAAAGGCACTTCGTGTTGGTCTTATTTATATCTGGGACTGCACGCGAACGGCTCGTGTGAAACTTCCCAAACTTTCTTTCCCACAGTAACTTTCTACCAATCAGCGTGAGGGACACGCGGCCCGAGGGGAGGATGGCTCGTGGTAGGCGCTCTTCCATTGGTTGTTTGGCGTTTGAGCGGGCGGCCAATGGCGCGCGGCCGGGTTTAGGGCACAACCGGGACTGCCTTCAATCATTCCGTTTACATATTAACACTTGAGCCCCTGACTACCAGCACAGAGTGCAGGGCTGACTTGACTTGGCATGCTGATCCCCAACTTTCAGGCAATACGCACAGGAGGGGAAAATTCTACACAAGAAAATAGTGGCTATAGCACCCAATAGTACTATACAAACAATGCACTTTTCCACATAGCCTACTTGTATTATACTTCCACATACTTGTGGACTAAAAGCCAGTAAATGTGCATTTTCACAGAAAATGGAAATAGCATACCCTACATAATTTATGCAATGCTTCAAGAAACTAAATGTAGTGTTCTTAATTACAGTGTAGGCCTAATTAAGTAGGCTTGTTAGGCTATAATGTAATAACCATGTATTCTTACAGTTTATATGATTTGAAGTAAACTTGGGGAAAGAACCTGGCTTCTCCTCTTAGATTTCCCTGTGTTGCAGTAAGGCTGAGAACTACAACCTTGATCAAGTTTACACTGTGTGAGTTCAAAAATCAACTCAACTCTAACCTGTCAAGATTGGAGCAGTATTTCTTTAATGCGCCCCAACGCTGTACAAATTTGGCATTTTGACATCTGTCGGCATGCGAGCGCTATTGTGAATGTGGAGCACGTGCCAGGATGTTTTATGAGCGCAGTGGTTGAGGTTTGGCTGCCGGGCTAGGGGTGGCGGTGGTGGTTTACATTACAGGGAAGGTAAATAGCAGCTGCTGTTTTAAAAGCCTGGGAAAACCACGCCTACCGAGAGCTCGATCGGGCTTATCGGAATGCGAGCCAGAGCAGAGATATTTCTGAGTGAGAGCACACGATTAGAGCAATGCCTTGCCTGCATTGCCTTTGGTCGGACAGCAGTTAGGCTACTCATTGAATTTCAGGTCATAATTACATTTCCTTATCCTTATCAGAGAGACAGACGCAAGCTCGAGCTGTAATTTTAATGGTTAGGATAATTGCCCCCACACAGATAGTATTAACACATACATTTAGTAATTCCCAAGTTATTACACTTTAAATACAGGCTGACCATTATACAAACATAGTTAGGCTATTTGAAGTGAATATAGCCTACACTTTATCCAGTCATGGGATGTCAAGAAAAGTGTGCGCGAAGCCGGCTATAGCCTACTGAAGTTTTGAAAAGAAAAGTTTAGAAGTCCAAAATGTTTTATTATATCAGTGTCTAAAAATCATAAAGTCAATATTTTCAACATTTACACAATAATTATGTTCTGTGCCTCATGCAATAATAATAGCATACAGCTGTTAACGACAGACAGGCAGGGTTTGTGTGTGCTCTGCTCTCTCTGTCAGCCCGGGGCGTGCGCGCTCCTCAGCGGGCTCCTCTGGTTGTCTGGTGTGCGGAGTGATCTCCAGCTGCTGCAGAACCCCGCGACACGTGGCGCGCAAGCGACGGGGGAAGGCGCTGCTGCGGGATGTTGTTCGCGGCTGCCTGCAAGATCAAGAATTTGATAGGCTCAGCAGAGAGCGTTGCCTAGGAGCACTCCAGCTGTAAATTTTCACAGACACCTAAATCAAATGATACGCATAAAATTCGATACTTTCGAAAATTGAATATATGGCCACGGCGCATCCAATTTAAGCAATTATGTTTTGTGCCTAATTGCGCAAGTATTCCTTTTTGGTAGGGTTCTAAATATGATGGTGTACAATTAGTGAATAGAAATAATAACATGTCAAAACAAAGTTTATTAGTTGCATACACCAGTGGTGTAGTGGAGGGTATACGCAGGTGTACGACATACACCCACTTATTTTTCCTTGGGCATTGTATATTCACTTCTTAACCCCCACTGATATGTACCAAAGTAGTGTAGTGGAGGTATACACCGTTTCAATTAATAAGGCTGATGGAACAGATCCGAATGTTTAGCTTAAAATGTTGATAAACTATTATTTCTTCACATTTTAGGCACAGCAATGTACAGACGGCGGTAGGCCGGCGTGAAGGTTCCAAAATGCCATTTGCGGGAAAACGCCGTTCTGAAATGTGCACTGCACATGCCAGCGGTTTCATGGACAGAGATGTAAATATCCGTTAGAAAGAGTCGGGATTTAAATATGCAACAACTATCATGGGTTGCTAATATGTCTAGGATATTGCCTTTGGCTGCTACAATGAAAGGAGTTAAAAAAATGGGGGAAAAAATGGAACAGGAGAAAGTATATGAGTAAGTCTTTATGAATATAATTGCCTCCAAGTTTCTATGGTGGGATTTTGGTGATAGGCTACATTCAAGTAAGGTAAGACGTGCCTCATAATATGAAGTAAAACGTCCAGGTTTCAAACAATGAAGGAATAGAAAAAACATAGGGATGCTAATGATAGGCCTAAGCAGTGGCGATTTTAGCATGTAAATCTTGGTGGGGCAAACCCAAAAATATGTTTTGATGCATGCCAGCAAAGCCACTACACAACACAACACAACACTAAACAATACATTAATTGCACTATAATGGTGACAAACGGTGCACACAAACTGTTAGGGCCTACATAAAGCTGTCCCAACAGCAGAGCTTTCTTTTCAGCACCATGGAGTGAATCCTTACCACTGCGACACCTGGCTATCAGCAGAGCCTTGTCTGGCAGCGAAACAGTTCATTCAGCCTCATTTACTGCCTTTAAAAAAAAACATTGCTGATATGGCTGACTTGCTTAAACAAATGTGGTTAGTACTAACAATTGAGATGTACAAACTATGGCATAAGGGGACGACAAGCGGATAAGAGGCAATCCGTAATTTCGATTAAGACATTAATGAGCGAGCTAGGACGGACGTAGTCAATATAACTATTTGTTGAGCACTTTTGAAATGTACAGCAACAGAATTCATAACATGGGCCGTTCTTACAGTATTCTCCCTGTACACCAAGTCATAACCATAGGATAAATAAAGGGGGCATATAAGCAGACAATGAAAGCTCCTACAATATTCAATGATGACATTTCTATGAAACAGGCTATAGGCTACATGTGCACCACCAAGTCAGAACAGTAGGCTAAGTTAAGAGGGGGAAAGGGACCAAATTATTAGGGTGAGGCACATGGGCTACTAACAGCTTACTACACAACATACACTTAGTATTACTTTCTTAGCTACAGTATACATATCTCCCTGGCATATTACATAATTTATGCAGCAGCATACAATACATTTTTGGACTCACCTTGTTGTGCTGTGCTCACTTGAACAGGAAGGTGGTGTGGCGGTCCTTGTGGGCAAATTTTGGCATCAAACTTTGTCATCAAAGTCTGGCATTCCCTGGATTTATGGTGCTTTCAAGACAACTGGGAACCTTGAAAAAAAACAAAGTTGAATCATGAAGTCAGTGATGTTCAGGTCAGAGCTCTAGAAAGAGGCCTGAGTTCCCGACTTGGAATTCCGAGTTGGATGACAATTCAATACGTATTTTCCCAGTTGGAGCTAGTTTTTTTTATCGAGTTCCCAGTTATCATGAACTGACTGAAGTCTGAGATTTCCCAGTTCCGAGTTTCCAGTTGTTTTGAACGTGGCAGAAGTCATGCTGGATTGACAGCATGGCCAATGCATTCAAACTTTTCTGCCCATGGTGTTGAATGTTTGGAAAAGAGACCCTTAAACCCAGACTTGGACCACACACCCACTCCACTGAATAGCAGGCTAGTGATTGCTTTACAACGCTTGCAGTTAGGCACTGATTCCTTCCAAACCAGTCATTGTTGAATTTGCGATTTTCAACTTGTTGTGTAATATTTATGTCCAATGGCCGATGAGCACCGATAAGTTTTATCTATAATTTCTCTTCATATGACAAGGATTGAAAAGGATTTGCCAGGAGATTGTTGACGTGATTCATGGTGATGACTGCTTGTGTAGCTAAGATTTTGAAAGTATGATGTTGACGTGATCAGTCCAATCAAAGCTACGGTAGATATAACGTGATTTGACGTCATTTTATCTGTGGCCAATGACATTTAGTCTTCTTGGATGGGCACTCCTAATGTAACTCTATGGCAGCACCCAAGGGGCTTGAATTTTCAAGCTCTCCCCGTAGATTTTGCAGTGACGTAGTGTCCCCATGAGTGACAGAATACTGAGCCAATCACGGCGCAACTAGAGAACATTACCAACCCCTACGCTCTGTATTTTCCACTGGCTGCCCCACCACAACAGAAAGCACTGAGCTAGGCTGAAACACCTGCATTTTGGAGCTGCCTTACTCAAAGCAAAAAAGAGTTTGTATGCGGCTTTATTAACTCAATAATTATTATTTTTTACATTGTTTGCAAACTGATATGTAACACATATTATTGCCAAAATAACATGCAAAACAGGCAACACAGGCTCTACCCCACCTGCCCTGAATGATGGGTCGCCACTGGGCCAAAGGCTTTCTCAAAAACCATCTCTATTAAATGTTAACCACAGTAGCTACAAAGTAGCCTACCTGTCAGAATGATATCATGATTATTTGCATCAATCCAGTAGCCATTTATTTTGCAAACGCCAACTCACATGCTACAGAAACACTGCTAACCAAACAACAGTGCTAGGTGCCTGCACACTTGAATTAAAGGGTAACTACACTAAAAAAATCAACATTTCTTAGCTTTTTCCCAGACCTCAAAAGTGGTCTCCTGATGTGGTTTATGCATTGTTATGGACTTAGAACATACAGTTTGGTTGTTCTTCTGTTAAAAAAGGTGACTTTGAGAGTGACAACTTGAAAAAATTAGGAAACATCTCAAATCTGTGAATCTTTTACATTAATCTGTTTCAATGGTAGGCCTACTATTAGCCTACTTGCTCAGTACATCTTGGGTTGGCCTGACTGTGAAAGACCAATATGGGATTAATCATTTTAGGTAACTCAGAGTGTGTTTCACTGTTTCCCATACATTTTTCACACAGGGCGCCTTTCCTTCGCCGGGCGGGGCGTTTGGAAAGTTTTAGGAAAAAAAATTGAGTATACCCACTTCTCTAGGCACCACTACACCCCTGGCATACACAGACTTGCAGGCGTTATGGCAGGTACAGCGAAATGTTTGTTACTAGCTCCAATAGTACAGTAGAATGATTATCATTTAACATAAACATCTATAATATCCATAAGTTCTTCATGTCCACATAGGCTATAGCTATTGTCAACAACAATACAGGAATGTACGTCAGTAACAACTCTCCATTTGTCTTGGATGTACACCTGAGTCATTTCGTCCTGTACAATGTCACTGACAGAGTTCCAAAACAACTGTATTGATGTTAAGAACACAATAAAGTGTAGGTTCTGAAACCCTCTCTGCCTGAATTACATTCTCACGCTCATGTTGCAAAAGGTCTTGAGCGCTGAATTGAGTCAAGGAGCCCTGGGTCTTGCGGTCCCTCCCTTTTCGCAGGAGTTCAGGGCTCCCAGGAGTTCATCGGCTGCACCTGGCCGCCTCCAGTCCCATGAGTGTTACCTGCTGCGATGTGTCAACTTCACTATCACTAAATAGCTCTGGGAAAACCGTTTGAGTCACAGCCCAAATGGATGCTATTGTAAAAGCTTTGTTCTCACATGGTCATTGACGGGATGTCTTTGGCTATCAATTATATAAATATATGAACATTGAGTTAAAGGAAAATAAGGGCTATATTGATTTTACATTATTTCTAATGTACAAAGCTGTTTGTTACAACTTTATTAACTTAGTGGGTCCCCCAAACAGCCACCCATACTCGGCCCCTCCCTTCTCTCTCCATCGTACCTTTCCCCCCTCACTCCCCCTTCCCTTCAGTCTCTCCAATCTCTCCTTGAATTCCCCCAATCTCTCTAATTCCCTGTATCCCCTATCTCTCTCTCTATCTCCCCCTCCTCTCTTTCCATCTCCCCTCCAGCCTCTCCTCCCTGTCTCTCCACACCTCTGTCTCCCCCTCCTCTCTCTCCCCTCTATATTCCCCTTTTTCCCTCACATCTTCTCTCTATTCCTTTTTTCTCATACACTGCTCCCTCCCTCCCTCCCTCTCTCCCATGATCGTATCTTTATTGAGGCCTCTCGACCATTGACCTCCACCTTGCAATAATGCAATCAAAGTGGTTGATTGCGGGGCTAAAGTGCGTGTGAAAGTGGGAGATATTGCGCTCACAAACAATCTGGCCCGCTATCACAGACAGCTCATGCTTTAATGTGTAAGCCATTGGTGAGCAGTGGTAGCGTCTGCTAACAAGCCCTGGTGATAGGAGCGGGGGGGTGGGGGGTAGAGGTAACACTAGGCTACACATTGGTGGTGGATGGGAGAGTTACTCCCATACAGTACCATCATGTAAAACGCTCTGAGAACTTTGAGAAAAGTGCTGTGTGTGTGTGTGTGTGTGTGTTTGTTTGTTATCAGTGGGAGTGGAGTAGGACCTGTGCTTGGCTGCTGTGAGCGAGGGAGCCAAGGCTGAGAGTGAGAGAGAGCGAGTGAGAGAGAGAGAGGGGGATCAAAGCAGGGACTGAAAGGAGAGAAGAACTGAGAGATCCTTCAAGCACAGAGAACATTCAGGGAGGAGAGGAGAGAGGAACGAGAAGAGAAGGGGTTTGGAGGCTCTCCAGATACAGACATCGCCCACCTCGCCTCTCACTGTAGCACTAAGGAACACACACCACAGCACCAGTAGAGGAAAAAGCTGAGGCCCTGAAGGGGCCTGGGAGCAAGGAAAATGGTAAGCAGTGATTCACTCACACACGCACACACGCACACACACACACACACACACAAACACACACACACACAGAGACACAGAGATCAGTGCAGGTCATCGTCAGCCCAGCAGACATGGGCGCTAGCACGGTGTGTTTGGCTGGCTAAGAGAGAGAAGCGTTTTCGTTGAATGCCCCATGCGCATGCTGGGCTGTGTGGACTGGAGCCTCTCCTGGCTGCTGCACTCTCTCGCTTCTGAGGCTGGGGAGCACCTTTTGCCTTCAGGGATCTATCCTTCCTTCTCTCCATCCCTCCTTCCCTCTCTCTCTGATGCCTCTCGGAGCAGGGCCTGTATTTGCATGTGAGGGGGAGGCTGCAGCGACTAGGGTCAGGGTTCAGGGTGAGTAAAACAGTGTGTGTGTGTTATAGTTGGTTGGGGAGAGGCTCTGGTGAGTTGGGCCGGTCTGTGGGTTTGCTCCGCTCTGCTCGCCTGCCTGCCTGCCTGCTTATAGGGCCTAAGGGGAGGATTGGGAATACTAGACTACCACTGGTAAGAAAGCCAAATGCAAATGTGGAGTAATCAGGATGACTGTTATCTCTCCTGATATATTATCACCATCAAACTGTGAAATGGACGTTGGATTAGATATACAGTCAATCCATTGCTATCAATGTATACAGTAGGTGTTACTATAAGGGTATTGATCCATTGGTATCAAGATATACATTTTTCTTTAGGGGATCAACTTGGTCTGTTGGTACCAGTGGAAAAGATGGATCCTGAAAGATGGATCAAGCTTTCCAAGTGCCATGTAGGATAATTACGTTTTCTCCACATAAACATCAAGACTGTGTCCCAAATGACACCCTATTCCCTATAGGCCCGAGTCAAAAGTAGTCCACTATATAGGTAACAGGGTTCTATTTGGGACACATTCTTTGACAATGCTCATCCCTCTCGTCTGCTGTATATCCATTTAATCATCTACAGCGTCACCTAAAGAAACCTAATGTGAGAAACTATTTTCTGGAGTATCACAGCAGAGGTGTTGCTTGTTTATGGTGAGAGGAGCGCTAGCTAGCTGGGCGCATTTGAATCACAGGTGCATAAACCCTCTCAGTTTCCTGCTTGTTTATGGTGAGAGGAGCGCTAGCTATGCGCATTTGAATCACAGGTGCATAAACCCTCTCAGTTTCCTCCTCAAGAGGCCCGCTTTGTTGACGGTAGATAAGAGGTGAGCCACACTGTCCGCTCTTTCAACTGACAGGCAAAATTCCGTGGCAATCGTTATCGCTAATAGGGCCCGGTTTAGTGAACAAACACACTATAGTATCGATGAGGATCTATCTCATTCAGCACCATTCAGCCCCATGAAGGACCTGTATTTTGTAATGACATCGATCAATGAAATCATGCAAGATAATCGATCTCTGATCACTACTTTTGAATGTGTTTAAATACATTCCTGACAGAAGCTCTTAAGCTGTTATAAGCTGTTATAAAGAAGTAGTCCTAATGCATCCTTATTGAAATCAAAGTCAGTTCTGAGGCCCAGCGATGGCCCATCAGCACACAGTTCTCTTGATGGGCACTTTCCTAACCTAACCCCATTGCTCCCTTTCCATCCCTGTAAATCGTAGGCCAGAGACCAGACCAGACCAGGCAGAGTGCTCTCTCTCTCTTGCCCTCTAAATGAAGCCTGGTGGGAGGCCCTGGACGGGGGCCATGTCTCTCTCTCTAGTACCCTCCTCTTCTACCTGGGCCAAGACCAGCCATATCAGGCATGGGCCTCAGGATTACACCCCCAGAGCATTAGCCTCCTTCCTGGAGAAATGTGAAACCCCCCCCCGCCTCCCTCCCTCTCTCCCTCCAACCCCTCCATCCAGGCCTCCTGCTCACCCCCTCTCGTTCCACCTTTCCCGTGGGAGTTTGCAAAGCCAGGATAACCTTGAGACCTCAGCTGGTCCGCTGCCAGCAACATTAAAGAAACTCACCCCCCCTTCCCCCCTCACCCCCCACCTCCCCAAAGCCCTCCTCCCTCCTCATCACCAGTACATTATTCAATTTTTTCCTTGATTCCCCCCATCGCTTTCCCTCAGTTTTGTTCCTTTTTCTATTTTTTTCCTTCTTCTCTCAATTTAGCCTCTCAATTATCAGGCCCGAAATAAACACCTAATTTGAAAAGTGGAAATCAAACTGTCCCCACGGGAGGGTTGACTGACGTTGATTGCAAACTAGCTGTTATGGTGGCGGGCTGCACTTTGTGTGGCTTTTGTCTCTTGCTCTCGCTTTCTCCATTTTTTCTCGGCGGCTTCACGCCTGTCATATTCCTTTAGTTGCTGGAAAGGTCAAGTGGTTGCTGCCTGCGAGATCTGAGGCGCTGGGAAGAGACTCGGAACCCTCCTGCATAATGGCAACAATGCTCCTTGAACCCCCCCCCCACACCCCTCTATACCCGGCTTCTTCACAGGAATGTGTTTATCCCGTTTGTTTGCGCCCCCCTTTCAAGTCTCCAGCTCCTCCACGTTGATGGGTTTTCAACACGCGGTGCAGTGATGCCAAGTGGATCCCACTCAGATAGTGTTTGTGTGTGTGTTGCTCCCATTAGAAGAATATGTTAAATAAGTGTATACAGCAGATTTAAATGAAAATGTAAAGATAAGTGAGGATATTCAGAAAGGGAGGATTGAGAGAGAGAGGGGAGAGAAAATGTGTATTCAAATGTTACTGAAGTGTGAACACGCCAAGTAAATATAATTTCAACAATGCAACAGAATCCTACACCGAGCCATGTCCATTTTGTAATGGTTCTATTGAGAAGTTCAAAAGTCAGGCTTTCATGTCACCCTCGAATTACAGGTTAATCAACCATGATTCCTCCTGTTGTTATGTTTACGGTCAGTTTGTCTCCCATTACCCAGAAACCCCAGGGTGGTTCTCATGACATCACAATCTGGTCCTGAGAGGCCAGACTGCTGGATACCCTTTGAGACTTGAACCATTCACTCACACATAAACACATAAACACACACACATAAACACACACACACACACATTTTCTCTCTCTCTCTCTCTCTCTCACACGCACGCACACACACACACACACACACACACACACACACACACACAGACACACACACACACGCACACGCACACACACACACAGACACACACACACATACACAGACACACACAAACACACACACACACACATGACCTCATCCCTTCCACATTCCGCACCAGGTTTCACCTTGCTGGCCCCTGACAGAAGTCTCTCCCCCATGGCCATGTTAACCCTATCTGCCCCTCTCTCTCCTCTCTGTCCCACCCCACCCAGCCCCATTATTCCTCAGTCAACATGGCAGGCCTGTCAGATAACTCCCGAGTGGCGCAGTGGTCTAAGGCACTGCATCGCAGTGCTAGCTGTGCCACTAGAGATCCTGGTTCGTATCCAGGCTCTGCTGTAGCCAGCCGCAACCGGGAGACCAATGGGGCGGTGCACAAGTCGTCCAGGGTAGGGGAGGGAATGGCCGGCAGGGAGGTAGCTCAGTTGGTAGAGCATGGCGTTTGCAACGCCAGGGTTGTGGGTTCGATTCCCACGGGGGGCCAGTATGAAAATAAAAAAGAATAATGTATGCACTAACTGTAAGTTGCTCTGGATAAGAGCGTCTGCTAAATTACGTAAATAACAGCATCAGCTTTCAGCCAGGAGACAAGCTAACCAAGGCTGCATCCCAAATGGCACCCTATTCCCTATACAGTGCACTACTTTTGACCATCCCTATGGGCCCTGGTAAAAAGTACTGTACTATAAAGTGAATAGGGTGCAAACAGACGTAGCCCATAACTGTCAGACCCATTTAGATTCTCCAGCATTAAGCCTTCTGGCTACAGTCTTGATACTGGCTGGTTTCAGCCAACTGGTTTCACTTCTCCACCCACTTAGCCCAGAACAACACAATGACCAATGGGAAGAAGCATTATAGATAGGCCATTGACTCTTAACAAGAACCCCAGGTTTGGGGTTTGGAGTCAGGTGTGGTGACCTCAGATTCTCAGGTTAAAATAAATGTTTTTTCTCTGTATAAAAAAATATTTTGCTAAAACACAAAAAAAACCTGTAACCATAATAAAAGAACTTGCTACTATAGGCTTCATTCTTAATTTTGCTCAATATAGTGTTACTTTTATGTTTATTGGCTGTGTCTCCTATCACACGGATCTAATGATCCTTTTATCCTTTGTTAGTGGTGGAGTATTGTAGCTTACTTCACAAGCAGAAATCACGTTAGTCTATGGGCTGAACTTGTCGACAATGTTTGAATATACTTAAAAAGGTTCCATACCATCAACAAAAGTATTCATACCCCTTGGATTTCTTCACATTTTATTGTGTTACAAAGTGGGATTAAAATTGATTTAATTGTAATTTATTTTGTCAACAATCTACACAAAATACTCTGTCAAAGTGGATTTTATTAAAGATTTAAAAAAAAAAAGATTAATAGAAATTAAATATAAAATATAGTCGTTGCATAAGTATTCAGCTCCCTGAGTCAATGCATGTTAGAAACACTTTTGGCAGTGATTACCGCTGTGAGTCTTCTTGGGTAAGTCTCTAAGAGATTTACACACCTGGATTGTGCAATATTAGCCCATTAGTCTTTACATAATTCTTCAAGCTCTGTCAAGATGTTTGGGATTGTCACGTCTACTCCCGCTCCTCCCCTTCGGTTCAAGCCCTCGATAATCGGCCATTAGGTTCCGGGACCATCACACACATCACCAAACCACTTACCCTCACCGTGGAGTACATCCATCAGGAGAACAGTCCCTTCTTCATCACTAGTGCACCAGCTCACAAGATCATCCTCGGCCTCCCTTGGCTTCAACGCCAAAACCCCACCATCTCATGGTCGAGGATGAAAATCATGCAGGGCACCCGAATGCCGGAGGACCTGCTTTCCTGTCCCCTGTGGTTCCACGTCGGTTGAGAGTCCTGTGGTTGCCCTTCAGCCCAACATCCTGGAGGTATACCAGGACCTGTGGGAGGTATTTTCCAAAACCTGTGCCACCTGTCTCCCTCCTCATCACCCCTGGGACTGTGCCATCGACCTGCTTGCAGGCTCTGCATCCCCATGCAGACGCATCTACCCTCTGTCGGTGGCTGAAACCAAGGCCAAGGCCAAGAAGGATGGAGGGTTACGCCCGTGTATTGATTACAGAGGACTCAATGAGATCACCACCATGTACCGTTACCCTCTCCCGTTGGTGCCGGCAGCCATCGAACAGCTCTGCAGGGCCCGGTTCTATACCAAATTGGACCTGCGGAATGCATACAATCTCATCCGCATCCGGGAGGGGGATGAATGGAAGACAGATTTAGCACAATTTCTGGTCACTACGAGTACTTGGTGATGCCATTTGGCTTAGCCAAAGCTCCGTCAGTGTTCCAGGCATTCGTCAACGAGATGTTCCGGGACATGCTCAGATGCCAGGTGGTCGTGTATATCAATGACATCCTGGTCTACTCGGCTCCAGGTAGTCCTGGAACCCCTCCTGGCTAACCAACTGTTTGTCAAGGCTGAGAAGTGCCAGTTTCATCAGGAGGCTGTCTCCTTCCTAGGCTACCAAATTAGCGCACAAGGAGTGAAGATGGACGTCAAGAAGGTAGATGCGGTCAGGTCATGGCCAGTCCCAACCACCATAAAGGGGTTACAATGGTTTTTGGGGTTTGCCAACTTCTACCGCCATTTCATCAGGAACTTTAGCTCCATCGCCGCTCCTCTCACCTCTCTCCTCAAGGGTGGTCCCCGTAGGTTGGTGTGGAGTCCAGCAGCTGACGAGGCCTTCCGCCTACTGAAGGGATGTTTCACCTCTGCCCCATTGCTCAAACAGCCAGATCCCACGATACCCTTTGTGGTGGAGGTGAACGCTTCAGAGGTGGACATGGGGGCAGTTCTGCGTATTACTCTAAGAAATTGTCCCCTGCAGAGAGGAATTACAACGTCGGCAATTGAGAGCTCCTGGCGGTGAAGTTGGCATTAGAGGAGTGGAGACACTGGCTGGAGGGCACCAAGGACCCATTCGTCATCCTCACCGACCATCGGAACCTGGAGTACATACGGACAGCGAGGAGACTGAATCTGCGCCAAACAAGGTGGGCCATTTTCTTTACAAGATTTGACTTCACGCTGACCTATCACCCAGGTTCAAAGAACACGAAAGCCGATGCCCTGTCCCGTCTCTACGATTCGGGAGAGGAGCCTGTCCAGAGTGCACCCATAATCCCTTCCTCTCAAGTCGTAGCCCCTGTGGTCTGGGACGTAGAATTGGACATTCGCCAGGCTCTGGAGAGGGAGCCCGCACCCACTACCTGTCCTCCTGAGCGCATCTACAGTTGAAGTTGGAAGTTTACATACACCTTAGCCAAATACATTTAAACTCAGTTTTTCACAATTCCTGACATTTAATCCTAGTAATAATTCCCTGTCTTAGGTCAGTTAGGATCACCACTTTATTTTAAGAATGTGAAATGTCAGAATAATAGTAGAGAGAGTGATTTATTTCAGCTTTTATTTATTTCACCACATTCCCAGTGGGTCAGAAGTTTGCATACACTCTATTTGTATTTGGCAGCATTGCCTTTAAATTGTTTAACTTGGGTCAAACGTTTCGGGTAGTCTTCCATAAGCTTCCCACAATAAGTTGGGTGAATTTTGGCCCATTCCTCCTGACAGAGCTGGTGTAACTGAGTCAGGTTTGTAGGCCTCCTTGCTCGCACATGCTTTTTCAGTTCTGCCCACACATTTTCTATAGGATTGAGGTCAGGGCTTTGTGATGGCCACTCCAATACCTTGACTTTGTTGTCCTTAAGCCATTTTGCCACAACTTTGGAAGTATGCTGGGGGTCATTGTCCATTTGGAAGACCCATTTGCGACCAAGCATGAACTTCCTGACTGATGTCTTGAGATGTTGCTTCAATATGTCCACATAATCTTCCTTCCTCATGATGCAATCTATTTTGTGAGGTGCACCAGTACCTCCTGCAGGAAAGCATTCCCCGTCATTCACGGTTGGGATGGTGTTCTTCGGCTTGCAAGCCGTCCACTTTTTCTTCCAAACATAATGATGGTCATTATGGCCAAACAGTTCTATTTTTGTTTCATCAGACCAGAGGACATTTCTCCAAAAAGTACGATCTTTGTCCCCATGTGCAGTTGCAAACCGTAGTCTGACTTTTTTATGGTGGTTTTGGAGCAGTGGCTTCTTCCTTGCTGAGCGGCCTTTCAGGTTATGTCGATATAGAACTCGTTTTACTGTGGATATAGATACTTTTGTACCTGTTTCCTTCAGCGTCTTCACAAGGTCCTTTGCTGTTAATCTGGGATTGATTTGCATTTTTCCACACCAAAGTACGTTCATGTCTAGGAGACAGAACGCATCTCCTTCCTGAGCGGTATGACGGCTGCCTGGTCCCATGGTGTTTATACTTGCGTACTATTGTTTGTACAGATGAATGTGATACCTTCAGGCGTTTGGAAATTGCTCCCAAGGATGAACCAGACTTGTGGAGGTCTACAAATTATTTTCTGAGGTCTTGGCTGATTTCTTTTGATTTTCCCATGATGTCAAGCAAAGATGCACTGAGTTTGAAGGTAGGCCTTGAAATACATCCACAGGTACACCTCCAATTGACTCAAATGATGTCAATTAGCCTATCAGAAGCTTCTAAAGACATTACATCATTTTCTGGAATTTTCCAAGCTGTTTAAAGGCACAGTCAACTTAGTGTATGTAAACCTCTGACCCACTGGAATTGTGATACAGTGAATTATAAGTGAAATAATCTGTCTGTAAACAATTGTTGGAAAAATTACTTGTGTCATGCACAAAGTAGACTTGCCAAAACTATAGTTTGTTAACATGACATTTGTGGAGTGGTTGAAAAACTAGTTTTAATGACTCAACCTAAGTGTATGTAAACTTCCGACTTCAACTGTATGTTCCCACGGGCATAAGGGATCGGCTGCTGACCTGGGCGCACACAGCTGTCGTTGCTGGACATCCAGGTATTGCTTGTACTACTCAATCTATCTCCGAGAAGTATTGGTGGCCTACCTTGGCGAAGGACGTTATTTGCTACGTCAACTCCAGTTCCGTATGTGCTCAAACCAAATCCCCCCGGCACGCTCCAGCAGGGAAACTCCTTCCCGTGCCTCAGTGTCCCTGGTCTCATCTATCCATTGACTTTGACACTGATCTCTCCTCGTCTGACGGTTTCACCACCATTTTGGTGGTTGTGGATAGATTTTCATCCCTCTCTCTGGTCTCCCTACTGCTCTCCAGGTCGCTGAGGCACTATTCCAGCAGGTCTTCCGGCATGATGACCTTCCGGAGGACATTGTCTCTGACCGTGGCCCCCAATTCACATCACGGGTATGGAGAGTCTTTATGGAGAAGCTCTGGGTCACGGTCAGCCTCACTTCCGGGTATAGGCCTCAGTCTAAGGGGCAGGTGGAGAGGATGACCAGGAGCTGGGGAGGTTCCTGAGGAGTCACTGCCAGGACCGGCAGGGAGAGTGGGCCCGATTCCTTCCATGGGCGGAGTACGCCAATAATTCGTTACGTCACTCCTCCACCGGGCTGACTCCCTTCCAGTGTGTTCTGGGTTTTTAGATCATGGCTAGACAGCAATTTCAAGTATTGCCATAGATTTTAAGCAGATTTAAGTCAAAACTGTAACTTGGCCACAGGAACATTCACTGTCTTCTTGGTAAGCAACTCCAGTGTATATTTGGCCTTGTGTTGTAGGTTATTGTACTGCTGAAAGATGAGTTCCTCTGCCAGTGTCTGAAGTAAAGTAGGTTTTTCTCTAGGATTTTGCCTGTGCTTAGCTCCATCCCATTTATTTTTATCCTGAAAAACTCCCCAGTATTTGCCGATGTCAAGCATACCCATGCCATGATGCAGCCACAACCATGTTTGAAAATAAGGAGGCAGTTACTCAGTGATGTGTTGTGTTTTCCCCAAACATAAGGCTTTGCATTTCGGCCAAAAAGTGTATTTCTAGGCCGCATCTTTTTTTCTTCAGTATTACTTTAGTGCATTGTTGCATACAAGAAGCATGTTTTGGATTATTTTGATTCTGTATTTATATTCTTCTTTTCCCTCTGTCATTTAAGTCATTATTGTGGAGTCACTACAATGTTGATGATCCATCCTCAGTTTTTTCCCATCACAGCCATTGAATAATAATAATAATATGCCATTTAGCAGACGCTTTTATCCAAAGCGACTTACAGTCATGCGTGCATACAGTTTTGTGTATGGGTGGTCCCGGGGATCGAACCCACTACCCTGGCGTTACAAGCGCCGTGCTCTACCCGCTGAGCTACAGAGGACCACCAATTGAAATCTGTAACTGTTTTAAAATCCCCAATGGTCTCATGGTAACATCCCTGAACAGTTTCATTCCTGTCCTGCAGCTCAGTTCAGAAGGACGACTGTATCTTTGATGTGTCTGGGTGGATTAATACATAATCAGCATCATAATTATTAACTTGACCATGCTTAAAGAGTTACTCCAATGTCTGATTTGTTATTGTTACCCATCTATCAATCACTGCCCTTCTTTATGAGGCTTTTGAAAAGCTCCCTGGTCTTTGTAGTTGAATCTGTACTTGAAATTCAATACTTGACTTGTATGGGGGACAGAGGAAGGGTTAGTCATTATTTCACACAGAGTGAGTCCATGTAACTTATTATGTGATTTGTTAAGCCAAATTTTACTCCTGAACTAATTTAGGCTTGCCTGAACAAGGGGGTGAATACTTATGCAACAATTATACTTTACATTACATTTTAGTCATTTAGCAGACGCTCTTATCCAGAGCGATTTACAGTTAGTGCATACATTATTATTATTTTTATTTTTTTCATACCCCCTGTGGGAATCGAACCCACAACCCTGGCGTTGCAAACGCCATGCTCTATTAACTGAGCTACATCCCTGCCGGCCATTCCCTCCCCTACCCTGGACGACGCTGGGCCAATTGCACGCCGCCCCATGGGTCTCCCGGTCGCGGCCGGCTACGACAGAGCATGGATTCGAACCAGGATCTCTAGTGGCACAGCTAGCACTGCGCTGCAGTGCCTTAGACCACTGCGCCACTCGGGAGACTTTAGTTATCAAATGTGTATTAATCTTTAAAAAATGATATCATTTTTCTTCCACTTTGATGTTAGAGTAGTGGCCTGAGGGCACACACTTAATGTGTTGTGAAAAGTGCTATGAAATGTATTTTGTCATAGTAATGTAATATTTTTTTTTGTATATAACCGCCTTAATGTTGCTTGACCCCAGGAAGAGTATCTGCTGCCTTGGCAGCAGCTAATGGGGATCCTTATTAAATACAAAATTACAGAGTATTTGTAGTAGATTGTTGACAAAAAATTACAATTAAATCAATTTTAATCCCACTTTGTAACACAATAAAATATAAAGAAATCCAAGGGGAATGAATACTTTTGCAAGGCACTGTAAACTACTAAGACACAAGCCTGGGAGGCTTGCATTAAAAAACACCTCCACTGTTAAAACAAGGAGAGGAGCTGCTCTGTCTTAAAATTCCTAGATATCTCTGTGGACACGGGTACTGCCTGTCCATGCTCTCCTTTAGCTAGTAAAAGGATCTTCCTCCTGTTGTTAATGTAGCTATTCCACCTCGAGCGCAACTAGCGCTAGTCGCATAGATGTGTGAGGTGAGGTGTCTGTTTTGTTAGTTCAACCTCTTTCAGGTGTATCAAAGGTGGGGACTTCATTCTTTGGTCTTGTGTTGCACTAGCCAGTGAGAACTAGAGCAAACGTTCTACCTAGCCCTAGACTGACTGAGACAAATGCTAAATCGATTCCCAAATGACCCCTAGACCCGACCCTGTTAGCACTGGCATAAATCAGAAAGAAATCCTAACCTTAACTATTAGAGGGGAAAATGCTAAACTAATCCAAGATCAGCAACTATGGGCAACTTTACCCTACACCCTATGACCTGGAGCAAGGTGGCTTAACCAGGGGTGAAAGTTGGTTTAATTCCTTACCGGTACGGGACTCCCTAAAAAAATATTCTAGGCTAGGTGTAATCATAGAATTACATATAGAATCCTTATTAATTTCATATGATCTCTGTGGGTTGAGTAGATTTAGTAAAGCTTTGTCATAAAACTTTTAACATCTATTACCGTTTAATGAGGCATTAACACAACCAGTCATGATGTTTTTATCTGATTGTCAAACAATCACTTCAAAAAAGTGGTCCTGTAGGCTATCCGCGCTCACAAAATAATTCCAGTATTTATTTTTTGTCACATACACGTATCGGTGCAGTTGAAATGTGTTGTTTTACAGGGTCAGCCATAGTATTACGGCACCCCTGGAGCAAATTCGGGTTAAGTGCCTTGCTTAAGGGCACATCAACATATTTTTTACCTTGTCGGCTTGGGTATTTGACCTTTGGGTTACTGGCCCAACGCTCTAACCACTAGTCTACCTGCCGCCCCTGCACTGTTTACCTGCAATTTGATGAATGGAAAGAGACATCTGTTACAAAACACCTAAACGTGTATTGTAGGCCTAATGACATTCTACACTTGTAGCCTGTCCGCGCGTGTCTTGGTATTAGCCACTCAAGTCCGCCTTAGGAAAATGGAAGTGTTCTCCTCAAACCACAACGCAATTTGGAGCGTATACCACCCATTTTTCATGTAGCTGGCATGCGGTAATGTTAAATAATGGTGTAATAACCTGTAGTTTTCTTGGTATTTTTTGTTAATTATTGTGATAGGCTCACATTTTACCGGTACAGCGTATTTTGCTGGGACGCAGTACCCGACCGGCTTACTTTCACCCCTGGGCTTAACGGGATTAATTAAACAGACTCCTAACAGACCTAACATATCCATTATGGATAACAACATCTGTCAAATGAGCCACTTCAGTGGCTGCACTGCTGATAAGAGGAGGGCTGTTATCCGTTATCTCCAAAAGCTCATCAATAGGTCCTTGTCCCAAACAGATCAGGGACCTTTGATGGGGTGGAGGTGGATTGGCGGTGGCCTCTGGGCACGTGTGACTTGTTGGCCTTGGGTCACCATGTGGGAGTGAGAGAGAGGGAAGCACAGGGACAGGACTCATTAGAATGGTGAATTATAAATCAAACCCGAGATCCCTACAACCTAGACCAGTGGTACTCAAGTATTATTTGAGAAGATCCGGTCACACAAATTTCCTAGGTGGCAAAGGTCCGGATGGATAGTGTAATTTATCAGCATAGAAACAAAACCCCACCTCGCAGGCAAGCCCAAACTGTTCACACCCCTGTTGTTGGTGGATATATACAGTGGGGGAAAAAAGTATTTAGTCAGCCACCAATTGTGCAAGTTCTCCCACTTAAAAAGATGAGAGAGGCCTGTAATTTTCATCATAGGTACACGTCAACTATGACAGACAAAATGAGAAGAAAAAAAATCCAGAAATTCACATTGTAGGATTTTTAATGAATTTATTTGCAAATTATGGTGGAAAATAAGTATTTGGTCAATAACAAAAGTTTCTCAATACTTTGTTATATACCCTTTGTTGGCAATGACACAGGTCAAACGTTTTCTGTAAGTCTTCACAAGGTTTTCACACACTGTTGCTGGTATTTTGGCCCATTCCTCCATGCAGATCTCCTCTAGAGCAGTGATGTTTTGGGGCTGTCGCTGGGCAACACGGACTTTCAACTCCCCTCCAAAGATTTTCTATGGGGTTGAGATCTGGAGACTGGCTAGGCCACTCCAGGACCTTGAAATGCTTCTTACAAAGCCACTCCTTCGTTGCCCGGGCGGTGTGTTTGGGATCATTGTCATGCTGAAAGACCCAGCCACGTTTCATCTTCAATGGCCTTGCTGATGGAAGGAGGTTTTCACTCAAAATCTCACGATACATGGCCCCATTCATTCTTTCCTTTACACGGATCAGTCGTCCTGGTCCCTTTGCAGAAAAACAGCCCCAAAGCATGATGTTTCCACCCCCATGCTTCACAGTAGGTATGGTGTTCTTTGGATGCAACTCAGCATTCTTTGTCCTCCAAACACGACGAGTTGAGTTTTTACCAAAAAGTTCTATTTTGGTTTCATCTGACCATATGACATTCTCCCAATCCTCTTCTGGATCATCCAAATGCACTCTAGCAAACTTCAGACGGGCCTGGACATGTACTGGCATAGCAGGGGGACACGTCTGGCACTGCAGGATTTGAGTCCCTGGTGGCGTAGTGTGTTACTGATGGTAGGCTTTGTTACTTTGGTCCCAGCTCTCTGCAGGTCATTCACTAGGTCCCCCCGTGTGGTTCTGGGATTTTTGCTCACCGTTCTTGTGATCATTTTGACCCCACGGGGTGAGATCTTGCATGGAGCCCCAGATCGAGGGAGATTATCAGTGGTCTTGTATGTCTTCCATTTCCTAATAATTGCTCCCACAGTTGATTTTTTAAAACAAAGCTGCTTACCTATTGCAGATTCAGTCTTCCCAGCCTGGTGCAGGTCTACAATTTTGTTTCTGGTGTCCTTTGACAGCTCTTTGGTCTTGGCCATAGTGGAGTTTGGAGTGTGACTGTTTGAGGTTGTGGACAGGTGTCTTTTATACTGATAACAAGTTCAAACAGGTGCCATTAATACAGGTAATGAGTGGAGGACAGAGGAGCCTCTTAAAGAAGAAGTTACAGGTCTGTGAGAGCCAGAAATCTTGCTTGTTTGTAGGTGACCAAATACTTATTTTCCACCATAATTTGCAAATAAATTCATAAAAAATCCTACAATGTGATTTTCTGAAAAAAAAAATCTCAATTTGTCTGTCAGTTGACGTGTACCTATGATGAAAATTACAGGCCTCTCTCATCTTTTTAAGTGGGAGAACTTGCACAATTGGTGGCTGACTAAATACTTTTTTCCCCCACTGTATATATTTTTTCAAGCTAATTTCCAGCAATTCTACACATTTTGCATGGGGCAGATAATTTGTTTGTTGCTTTAAAGCAAATTTCCTGCAATTCTACACATTTTACCAAGTCTTATGTGTGTTTATATGACACCAGGGGTTGAAGCCCGACCGAGTTCCAAAACAAACAAAACAATTCTGGGTCCGGATATGGACCGGGGTCCACCAGTTGAGTATGGGGGCCCTAGACACTTATTGATGGCCCTTCATAGACCAGAGAGCATTTAGAGCAATATGATCATAAAGTAACTCCATTTAGCCCTCTGGTAGGCTAGGTGGAATTGTTGCCATATTGATAAGACACATATTCAGTTCTTCCAGATCTACGAGGAGGCATCAAGAATGGGTGACCGGGGTAGTTCTGAATCGACCCCTAACCATAACCCCTACGCACTTGTGGAGCTCCGGAGAGTTTCCCATTTTCCCTCTCCTAAACCCTCTCCCTATGCCCTGTGTCCCTACTCCCTATCCCCCCACACTCTCCCCCTGAGGAAGGCGCAGGACGGGCATCCCCACTCCCTCGTTGCCGCCAGTCATGCTTGGCAGGAAGTGAAGAGCCAGTCAGACAGGATTTAGCTGTGGCTAGCTATTCCGTACATAGGGCTCTGGTCAAAACGAAGTGCACTATGGGCCCCAGATCAAAAGTAGTGCACTGTGTAGGGAATAGGGTGCCATTTGGGATGTAGCCTTAGTGATTCAGTGGCCTATTAAAGCGCAGCAGCTACTGGGAGAGATTTGCAGGAGCTTATAGGGAGGAGAAGTACAACAGGGTCGATTTTCCCACACATCGGCCAATTACTCCCCAGAGAGAGAGAGAGAGAGAGAGAGAGAGAGAGAGAGAGAGAGAGAGAGAGAGAGAGAGAGAGAGAGAGAGAGAGAGAGAGAGAGAGAGAGAGAGAGAGAGAGAGAGAGAGAGAGAGAGAGAGAGAGAGAGAGAAAGCCTAATCCATGCCTGCATTCATCCACCCAGCCCCAACCCCAACCCCAGACCCAGCTCTCCGTCCCAGCCCTAAGTAGCAGCCAAACCCATCCCTCAGTCCAGTCTCTGCCCCAACCCTAAACCCAACCCCACCTCCAGCCACTGCCCTGGAAGACAGAAGTCTCTCCACATTCTGCTCCCCTCCCTCCCTCCCTTCTTCTAGCCCTCCCTCCCCCAACTTTTTTCTTCAACTTAGTAACTTTAATTGTCCTGGGAAAGTCATGGTTGGCCCGCGGGGCACAAAGCACCAGTTTATAATTAATGTTACAGAGGGGGGATTACTGGACACGCTGGGCAGCCTGACGTGAGAGACTGTGACAGAGATTGTGTGTGATCTTCCTGCCTGATCCGGAGCGAGAGAGCGTGTGATTGTGGGTGCGCTGCCTTATCTTCTTGATCTATGGGGAAATGTTCTGCACAGGCTAATTTTCTGCCATCACCACTCAGGGCATCTGCATTGACTACCTACCGCACACCTGTCTGTCTATCTCTCCCTCTCTCTCTCATACACACACACACACACACACACACACACACACACACACACACACACACACACACACACACACACACACACACACACACACACACACACACACACACACACACACACACACACACACACACACACACACACACACACACACACACACACACACACACACACACACACACACACACACACACACACACACACACACACACTTAATCTTGAGCTCTTTGAAAATCCATTTAAAGCTAGAGTCCTTAATTGCTACATGCATTTTTTGACTTATTGATTCTTGAAGAATATAACTTATAAATGCCTCATGAGCTTAGTTCAACTGTCGTACCCCATCAGAACCCAAAATATACGCTTTTTTTACTCCAATGTTTGTAAACAATGTAAATGTAAACAAACACTGTATATCCTCAAAACATGGTTAAAACAAAAATATTAATGCAGCATGCAACAATTATTAAGATTTTACTGAGTTACAGTTCATAGAAGGAAATCAGTCAATTAATATAAATTCATAAGGCCATCATTTATGTATTTCACATGACTGGTCAGGGGCCCAGCCATATGGGTGGGCCTGGCTCCCAAGTGGGTGGGCCTATGCCCTCCCAGGCCCACCCATGGCTGTGCCCCTGCCCAGTCATAATTTATGTATTTCACATGACTGGGCAGGGGCACAGCCATGGGTGGGCCTGGGCGGGCATAGGCCCACCCACTTGGGAGCCAAGCCCACCTACTGGGGAGCCAGGCCCAGCCAATCAGAATTAGTTTTTCCCCACAAAAGGGCTTTATTACAGACAGAAATATCATTTTGTTCAGTATAGAATGTTGATATCATGGCTGGTCAGTCCTTGCATCCATAGCTCTGTCTACACTAAAAAAAGGTGTTATCTAGAAACTTAAAGGGTTCTTCGGCTGTCCTCATGTAGAACCCTCTGTGGAAAGGGTTCTACATGGACCTCAGAGGGGCTCTACCTGGAACCAAAAGGGTTCTAACTGGAACCAAAAAGGGTTCTCCTACGAGGATAGCCAAAGAACCCTTTTGGAACCCTTTATTTCTGAGTGTATGAATTTGAGAGTGTTGACATTTCTCTAGGCCCATCCCTCAGTTTTTTTTAACCAAAACAGAGACAGGGTGGCTGCTTTGTTATTGGTTCAATCAATGATTCTAGCTTTAAATGTGGGAAATAGGTTACATACTGCACTGTGTTGTTGTTGATGAAAACTCTGTTATCCATAAGGGTTGTTTGATTTGAGTGGATCCACCCGGTAAACTGAGCCCACTGTCTTGTATGAAAAATGTATGCACTCACTAACTGTAAGTCGCTCTGGATAAGAGCGTCTGCTAAATGACTAAAATGTAAATGTAAAATGTCTTCCCTCTCTTGGGGCTGGCAGTAACCAGGGGAGGGGGGTGGGACTGGAACTCCAACCAGGCCAGGTGAGAGGCTGGGGGCTATGCACGTAAAAACATGCGGCACACTGCGCTCCACCACACACACAACCACTACCCGATGGCAACCAGAGTGCTGAATATTGCGTCGAAGCTGTTGAGGAATTTCAGAAATCACAACACTAATTCGGAGGCTCTGCCCTGCCCTGTTGTTAAAGCTACTGCTATTCACAAAGCATTTAGCAGGAGTTAACTGCAATGATATTCATTGTTATCGTGAAATCCAAAGATTGTTGGTGGAGTGCTCTTGTGCTAGCTTATTTTACATTCCAATGGACCTTGACAAAGACAGAGACAGTACCTCTTGTTGGATGATGATGATGATGACAGCTGGTCAGAAAGCAGTTGGAATTATAATGAATTGCTTCAGTCAGTTATATAACTTCTTGTTTGTTCTCTTTCTCCCTCACACTACATTTTAACTAGCCCCCCGAAAAAGGAGGAAAAGTGGGATGGGGGAGGGGCTTGAAAGATGATGAAAATTGTGATGATGCTGGTGATGATGATGAAAATGAGGAAGAGGAGGAATCAGTCAAGGGTTCATGTCAGGTCTTACCTTCTGGCTCTGGAACAGTTTCCCTCCTCTGCACTTCTGGCTGCATGTCTTTCATCATCAACCTGCCAGATCAGAGCAGAGCTAGCTCACACATCACATCACCTCCCAGCTCTGCCTCCTCACTGTGTGTGTTCATTCGTTGTGCATGTTCATGTTTGTGTGTGTGAGAGAGAGGAAGGAGAGGGCACACAGGGGCCCAGACTGCCTGCAGGGCCCCCCACGCAGACAAGCAGAAGCAGTGTGTGTATGTGTGTGTGTGCCAGTGTGTGTGTTTGTGCGTGTGTGTGTGTGAGGGAGTATGTGTGTGAGGGAGGGAGTGAGTCAGTCTAGGCATACTTCCTACCCCCCTCACACCCACCCTCCCTCATTCTTAGACATAGTGCCGGGGGTGAGGGGCCTGCTGGTGTGTAAGCTGGCTGCATCGATCCACTCCAAATGTGGGGGCGGACGCACCCCCAACCCAGCCCCCCTCGGCCTTCCCTAACCCTGTGGGGACGAGGAGGCATGAGGGGGAGGCGCGAGGAGGTAGTGCAGGGAGCTCAGGGTTGGACCTGCTGCGCCTCCAAGACTGCCGGGCTTCCCTCTGCTCACCTTTGGAACCTCTCAATGGTAGCTACTGTATATCCCCCCACACACTATACGGCACAGAGGAATCAAAGCATATACATACACACTCTGGCACGCAGGCAAGCACACACACACACGCACACACACTTTACTGTGCAGACAGATTTTTTTTGTGTGTGCAGTATGTAATAAATATTTCCCTTCACATCTGTAAGAGTGAGTGGTGGCCATTCACATAAACAAATGTAGTAGTCTGAAAGAATTGTACGTAATGGACAACAAAAGTTGTATTTACTGTAAATATCCAACCCTTTGCTATAGTGTGAAAGCAACACTAAGCCACTATAAACTACAGATAGTTCAAGAGTGTTTCTCTCCCCATGTATCCTGTATATCCTCATACCCACCACTGTGAGCCTGTGAATAACTCTTATTGGGGGGGTTAAGATGGGTCCTGTCCCTCCCATAATCCCCCCCCCCCTCACCCCTCGCTGTGAGAGACCCTCCATTGAACCACATTGGGAAACGCCATTTGATCTCTGAAATATGTCTGAAATGTTGCCCCATATCTCCCATTCATGGGGGTGGCGGGACGAGGGGGCAAAATCCTGTAAGATGCCCCAATCAAAGTGAAAAGCACAAGGGAGGTGAAGAGGGGTGCTTTGGCTTGAGAAAAGGAGGGAGGGAAGGAGGGATGGAGGGAGGAGGATGGAGGAGGGTCACTGATGAAAAGCCAAGTATGCGACATTATAAAAAAAGGGGGCCCTTGTTGTGTAGTCTTTAAAGAGAGGGAGAGAAACTGTATTGAGTGGACATTATGTCATGGCTGTCAAGTCAGTGTACTGTTGACAGGGCCAAGAAGGCCACCCCCCTTTGTTACCCCCCTCAGACCCCTTCTCTCCTAGCCTTGGCAGTTGTACATGCGGAGTGTGGGAAAGGGCGGCCCAGGCACGCGCCAGATAAGATTGGCCCAATAAACGACCTCCGGGGACGACCAACCGCGTGCGTTCACATGCAAACAGGACCCCGTTGGCACACAGCTAGACACACCGCCCCTGCAACCCCCCCCAGAAAAACAGCACAGCCAAGCCACTGTGTGTGTCATTTTGTGTGTCATCCTCTGCTTCCTCTGTCTGCGTCTCTCTCTCTCTCTCTCTCTCTCTCTCTCTCTCTCTCTCTCTCAGAGTCACTCACTCCACACACTACTCTCTCATTCAGGCTTCTCTTCCCCTTCTTTTCTGGCTTGTCGTTTTCGATTCATGTCTTTTGCTGTTTGTCATTCACAGTCTGTCTGTCTGTCTCTCTTCTGTCTGTCAGTTTCTCACTGTCACCCAGTCTATTGGGACCAGTGTATGACTTCATATGACGTCACTTTGCTTTTTAAAACAATCACACAGTGTCTGATTCATACTAGTACATCATCTACAGGTATTCATTCGTTATAGTGAGTGAGTGCTATTATTATTATTCCATTGTCATGTCACTGTCACAAAATGTCACATAGACTCCAGCACTCTCCAACAACAAGTTTTACCAGGGTAACCGTGTGCTTTCTCATGCAAACAGGACCCCGTTGGCACACAGCTAGACACACCACCCCCCCGCCCCCCCGCCCCCCCCGCCCCCACGCGGTTACCAGTGGTACCAGAGTGCCAAGTCTAGGTCCAAAAGGCTTCTCAACAGCTTCTACCCCCAAGCCATAAGACTCCTGAACAAGCTAATCATTGCTACCCGGACTATTTGCACTGCCCCCCTACCCCCACCCCCCTCTTTTACGCTGCTGCTACTCTGTCTATTATGTATGCATAGTCACTTTAACTCTACCCACATGTACATATTACCTCAATTATCTCGACTAGCCGGTACCCCCGTACATTGACTCTGCACCGGTACCCCCCTGTATATAGCCTTCCTACTGTTATTTTAATTTACTGCTGCTCTTTAGTTATTTGCATTGTTGGTTAAGGGCTTGTAAGTAAGCATTTCACTGTAATGTCGACACCTGTTGTATTCGGCGCATGTGGCAAATAAAATGTGATTTGATTTGATTAATACTGTAAACACACTCCATTACTCAGGAGCCACTCAGATTTGACGATGTTCCCTGTCACGGTGACCTCGCACACGCACGCACACACACACACGCACACACACACACACACACACACACACACACGACACACACGACACACACGACACACACGACACACACACACACACACACACACACACACACACACACACAAAACAGGAACACTAACAAGAGTGCCTATGGTGTGATAGCAGCCTCTCAGTATCCACGTAACATCCCATCTGTCTATGTGAGAGCCTCACTGTCTTCCCCTTACTGCTTAGATACAGAGAGATGCTTCTCGTCTAATCCCAGTACAGACATTACAGATAATCATATTACTGTAAGGTCACCATATGACAAAACAGACTATGCTGACGAACGGTTAAAAGCAGCGAGTGCCCGTCTTATCACCACTAACCACAGAACATCAGCCATCATTTTCTGTTCAAAATCTGATACAAATTTGATTCCATCTGCCTTAGTACCGTAATCAGTTCTGGATCATTCCTGATCAATCTCACGTCATACTCTATGATTCACCTATAATAATAATATCTATACCATATCTTCAACTCAATATCTAAATATAAAGCCATATCTATAACGCCATATACTGTATATAACTAAACATAAAAACATTAAAGGTAAGATGTTACTCTAAAACAAACATTTGAATGAGCAGTGTGTGTGTGTGTGTTTTCTTTCCGCCACCCACGCACTCACACATGTGTGCCCACACACATACACACACACCAGTGGCGTGTATTCATGGATGCCAAGGAAAGCCAGGCTTCCCCAAATATTTGACCAATTAAAAGAAAAAAATATATAAAACAACTGCTATCTCACCTGAGAAATCATCAGAGCGAGGGAAACAGCGCCCCTCTGTCTCAGTATGTGTGGCCAATGTATCGGATGCTGTCTGGACAAAAAGAGTATGACATGTTGCCGCCGTAGCATTTGATTGATTGATGCCAGCAAGCATTTGGCCTCCCTTGATAAAAAAAATCTAAAATAATTAGACAATCAGCGTTGAGCTGAGCTCAACTGTGGGTAGTCCTGGCGCAGAAAAAGTACCCCTCAAGGGAGGCCAGTTTAGATTTGGCTTCACAGCACTCAAATCACATCAAAAGCTAAACGTCACTGTCAGAAAAAGGTATATGTTTCTGGTATGCTTGTGTTGTTGTCCTGCAGTAGCTAGCTAGCTAAATCGGCCCTTTCCTAAGCCACGGATGGAGAGGGGGAGTTGGACTTGTGGTTTTGACTGAATTCTCTGTACAGGTCAATGATTCTGATCTAACCATGAATTAATATGTTGTGCCACTGGCCTGAGACAATTGAAGTTCAATATGTAGCCTAGATGTTGCCTAGTAGGCTCACGTTAACTAGCTAGCTAACTTAGCTGGTTCATTGTTGCCCATGCAAGGAAGTCAGGCTAGCAAGCATTTTAGCCAGGTAGCCTATGACAACAAAAAGTGTGTCCTACTGTATGACTGAATCATTGACTGTTTTGCCAACATGAAAGAGAGTAGGATGGCATTGGTGTTCAACTAGTCTACAAGTAGGGTGAGTCAACGTGTTTTTTGTATTTGCGCGTGCACACAGAAATCAGTACCATGGACAGCCACATGTTATTTAGCAACGTTGATTGGACTAAATTGTTTTTGGTATCTTTAAGTTTGTTTTCACTGTATTAGAATAAGCATATAGTGTATAGCCTATTTGATTTAATGATGTTTAAATGTTTAAGTTGACTGTTTTCTTTGTGCAGACTTGCGGTAACTCTCCATGGTTCTAAATCAGTAGTTGTTTGTCAGGGCGTGTGTAGGTGTAGTGTAGGAAATCAAATGCAGGACGCCGACTGTAGGTTCCAAAATGCTGTATTTCTGGCCCAACACAGGCAACAGGACAACTAAGCCCAACAGCTAAATTACGCACAAGGCGAAAAGGCAAATGCGCACAAACAGGTGCGACAAACGAAGTGGTGCACGAACAAGTGCAACTATGCTCCAGCGCAGTGGAGAAACTATGCTCAACCGAGCAAACACAACACTGACGAAAAACAGAAACAGGTGTGACACAAACAGACAAAAGCAAACGAACATGAAACATCTATCGGTGGCAGCTAGAATTCCGGAGACGACGAGCGCCGAAGCCTGCCCGAACAAGGAGGAGAGGCAGCCTCGGCCGAAACCGTGACATTGTTAAGTAAACTATCAAAAACATTAACTTGCTTGACCATGCTGTAGGTCATGTAACTATTTGTTACATGCAATATTTGCTTTGTGGACTTCACTGGGTTTTGTGATGAAACAAACGTATGTGTAGTTGAATTTATTCTGCCACTGTGTGACTGTTTTTGTTGTCTAGGCCTTATTGTATATCACGGTGGCGTATGAACGAATAGGTTATAGTCCCGTGTAGCTCAGTTGGTAGAGCATGGCACATGCAACGCCAGGGTTGTGGGTTCAATTCCCACGGGGTACCAGTATGAAAATGTATGCACTCACTAACTGTAAGTCGCTCTGGATAAGAGCGTCTGCTAAATGACTAAAATGTAAAATGTTATAAAGCAAACAATGCAATTATCACAACATAGGTTGTAATATGTTTTTTTTTCCTTGCTTGGCTTCCCCAGTGTTATTACCCAAGCTCTGCTACTGATACACACGTGCACCCACACACAAAACACATTTTTCTCACAAGAAACTGTCTGGAAAGCTATTCTCACATGTACAGTATTCATTCTTTATAGCAACCACAACCACACACACGCACGCCCAAATACACACTCAAACACATACACACAAAAGGACTTGTGCACAACAACACACTACAATACAGTACGACAGCAAGCCCTCTGAAACTCACCCACTCAAACACACACACACACACACACACACACACACAGTGGACACAGCAGATCCGTCAGGCTCCTTGTGCTAACACATCTAAGTCCTTCCCTTCCCACAAACCAAATATTTACCCATGTTTAGATAGGGGGCCGAATGGTGGGAGCACATTTCAACAGTTTCTTTATGTGCTCCGTCTCTCCAGATGCATCCCAAATGGCACCCTGTTCTTTATATAGTGCACTACTTTTGCCCCTATGGGCCCTGGTCAAAAGCAGTGCACTACAAAGGGAATAGGGTGCCATTTTGGACACAGCCATACACTTCTATACTGTAACGAGCCACTCTACCCCTGCAGCTCGTGCTTAATGTACTAATTTACGTATGTCAACGTCATGAAAGGCTGTGCACCTGAGCCTGCTGTAAGGGAGGTTGGGAAAGTGGGGGCTGACCCCCTATACTCTGTCCGAGGGTCTGGGGAGGTTGCTGGCCACACTGCTGTCCCGATCGGGTTCTCTGGCACGGAGCGGTAATTGGGCACTCCACATCAAACAGGCTTCATTAGAGGGACTCAAGGAGCCACTAATCCTCCACGTTCACACAGAGGGGGGAGCTGTGTGTGTGTGCTACCCGGCGCCCGCCGAGCTGAACAAAACATCTCGAGAGAACATCAAAGACCCCAACCCGCCACATCCACCCTGAGCAGGCCACAGAGCGAGGAGGGGTGTGTGTGTGAGGCCCCCCGTGTGACTAGCCGTGTTCAGCGCACCTTATCTTGGTCTGGGTGACAGGCTGACAGGAGGCCTTCAGTGTCGAGTCATCTGGAGACAAAGAGACGTTTTGTCTCTCTCGAAAAAGCACCAGACATTACGATTCGTCACGACGAACGACTAGGAGGCCCCAGAGGGCCCCTTGCTGCCCCTGTCTCATATACACACACTGATCAAAAGGCAGTGGTGTGAGACAAAACGATGGTAAGCCTCCACGTCATGATTGATGCACAGTGGAAAGTTCCTTCACCAAGGAAATAGTTCAGACTCAGGGCCCCTTTTCTTAAGGGTTCTGTCAAAAAAGTAGTGCAGTATGTAGGGAATAGGGTGCCATTTGGGACGCAGACCATGACTGCAACCACAGTGGATCTTTACAAAATAATTTGCATGAATTACAACTGATTCTACTGTTCATACAGTATGGCCTTTCACAATGTGCACAAACTAAATGAGAATTAGGGAAGGGCACCAACTCTCAACACCTGGGAAATATGGCCAGTAGCAACAAACAATGAAACTTGCAAGAGATGAGAGCGAGTGAGGGGACCACTCCTGTACCCATCCATTCTCGTTACAATACACATACACACGGGCACACGCACGCACGCGCACACACAAGCAAACACACACATGCTGACCTCACACACTGAGTCATGCAGACCCTCACTGGTTCCCACCCATCCCCTTCCTATCCACTCATATCCCCTCTGCCCTCACTCATCAGTCCTAATTGTCCCCTTAAAAACACACACACAAACACAAACACACAACGCCAGGATAAAGTGACTAAGGGGGCAGTTGAGGGGGGAAAAAATACACTGAACAAAAATATAAACGCAACATGTAAAGCGTTGGTCCCATGTTTCATGAGCTGAAATAAAAGATCCCAAACATTTTCCATATGCACTAAAAGTTTATTTCTCTCATATTTTATACACAAATGTGTTTACATCCCTACTAGTGAGCATTTATCCTTTGCCAAGATAATCCATCCACCTGACAGGTGTGGCATACCAAGAAGCTGATTAAACAGCATGATCATTACACAGGTGCACCTTGTGCTGGGGACAATAAAAGGCCTCTTTAAAATGTGCCGTTTTGTCACACAACACAATGCCGCAGATGTCTCAAGTTTTGAGGGAGCGTGCAATTGGCATGCTGACTGCAGGAATGTCCACCAGAGCTGTTGCCAGATAATTTAATGTTCATTTCTCTACCATAAGCCGCCTCCAACGTCGTCTTAAAGAAATTGGCAGTACGTCCACCCGGCCTCACAACCGCAGACCACATGTAACCACTCCAGCCCAGGACCTCCACATCCGGCTTCTTCACCTGCAGGATTGTCTGAGACCTGCCACCCAGACAGCTGATGAAACTGTGGGTTTGCACAACCAAAGGATTTCTGTACAAACTGTCAGAGACAGTCTCAGGGAAGCTCATCTGCGTGCTCATCGTCCTAACCAGGGTCTTGACCTGACTGCAGTTTGGGGTCGTAACCGACTTCAGTGGGTAAATGCTCACCTTCGATGGCCACTGGCACACTGGAGAAGTGTGCTCTTCACAGATGAATCCCGGTTTCAACTATACCGGTCAGATGGCAGACAGCGTTTATGGCATCGTGTTGGCGAGCGGTTTGCTGATGTCAAATCAAATCAAATCAAATTTTATTTGCCACATGCGCTGAATACAACAGGTGTAGACATTACCGTGAAATGCTTACGTACAAGCCCTTAACCAACAATGCAGTTTTTAAGAAAATAAAAAGTGTTAAGTAAAAAATAGATAAGTAAAAAAATTTTTTTTAACGTTGTGAACAGAGTGCCCCATGGTGGTGGTGGGGTTATGGTATGGGCAGGCATAAGCTACGGACAACGAACACAATTGCATTTTATCGATGGAAATATGAATGCACAGAGACACCGTGACGAGATCCTGAGGCCCATTGTCGTGCCATTCATCCGCCTCCATCACCTCATGTTTCAGCATGATGATGCACAGCCCCAAGTCGCAAGGATCTGTACACAATCCCTGGAAGCTGAAAATGTCCCAGTTCTTCCATGGCCTGCATACTCACCAACATCTCACCCATTGAGCATGTTTGGAATGCTCTGGATCGACGTGTACAACAGCACGTTCCAGTTCCCGCCAATATCCAGCAACTTTGCACAGCCATTGAAGAGGAGTGGGACAACATTCCACAGGCCACATTCAACAGCCTGATCAACTCTATGCGAAGGAGATGTGTCGCGCTGCATGAGGCAAATGGTGGTCACACCAGATACTGACTGGTTTTCTGATCCATGCCCCTACCTTTTTCTTAAGGTATCTGTGACCAACAGATGCATATCTGTTTTCCCAGTCATGTGAAATTCATAGATTAGGGCCTCATTCATTTATTTCAATTTACTGATTTCCTTATATGAACTGTAACTCAGTAAAATCTTTGAAATTGTTGTGCGTTGCATTTATATTTTTATTCAGTGTATAATCACACTATACCACCAGTTAAAGTGCAGAGATTCCGAGATCATTGAGTGCTTTTGAAATCTGTAGCCTATCAGCACAATGGACAGCACCCTACAGCTAGGCCGTTTTGGTAATGAATAGAGGCTACAAGATAAATAGGGCAATTCACTTATTACAAACAGCCTGTGTGAATGCAGCCATACACACAGCTGTCTTACCAAAATAGTAGCCTAGTTATTCATGCATGCAAACAAAAAAACAGAATAGCAGTTTGGCTTAGAATACCGACAACTGTGAACGCAAACGAAAGCGAACAGAACAAAACAGAGGTACCAAGTAGTAGGCCTAGTAAACAAAATATCAGATCGATAAAGGCATGACACAATCTATATTTAGGCTAGTTATATTAACAGTAAACAAACACAGTAAACAAAAGGCGCATGAAGATCCAAATAACGAAACAAATTACCTACAACCTTCTACAGTGAGATGCAGCCAAATAAATAGGCCTATACAAACCCGCTTCAAACATGGAAAATCATGCCGCTCGCTACCAATTTATGCCAGCCTACCATAAACACATTTCAAATACGTACAGTTCCATTTACAGCAACGAAAACCAATAGACTACCATGAAAACCATAATAGCATCTGCAGTAACTGAGTATTCCAGCCACTCTCTTCCTATGAACCCCCCCAAAAAATTGTAAAGTGGTTATCCCACTGGCTATAGGGTGAACGCACCAATTGGTGAGTCGCTCTGGATAAGAGCGTCTGCTAAATGACGTAAATGTGCCCTTGAGCAAGGCACTTAACCCTAATTGCTCCTGTAAGTCGCTCTGGATAAGAGCGTCTGCTAAATGACTAAAATGTAATGTAAATGTAACCAGTTTCTATTAAATTAACATTTTTGGACAGAAAGGGTAGGATTCAAGGCTAGGGTAGGATTCTAGGCTAACCTGGGCTGGTTCCTCTGTTCCAAGATCATCAGGAACAATCAGAGTTGGAGGCGGCTGTGGAGCCATTATTCTGGCGGTGCTTTTGGAAGGGTGGGTAGACTCTGCACACGGAGCTAGCTGGAGCTCGGCAGCATCATTGCTGCTGGGCTTGGCGGTGGTTTGATGCTGCTGCTGCTGCTGCTGCTCATTACTCTCCTTCTCCTTTGTTTGGGTACTTTTGGGAAGCCAATTTCTAATATCCACCCTGGCAGATTAGCTGGTTCGAGTTAGTGTTATTAGCCTTAGCCTATTAAGCTAACACGTTTTACAGCTAGCTAGCTAAGGGTGAAGTGGTAAACTTGACCCCATTCTACTAAGCTATATGCATTTGTTTTAAGAAGGTCATAACAAGGATAATTTAGCTATTTGATTTTGAATTTTAGGACCGCTGTAGGTATACAAGAAAATATATACAAAATATTTGATGAAACATTGAATTTGGCCTTACTACTATTAGTCCATAGAAAATTAGTTGAATAACATATTCATATATGGCAAAACAGATAGTAAAAACATTTTATTAAAAGGAAATATGTTTTGAAGTGTCTGACCTATATCTGAGCGATATAAGAAAGCCCATATTTAACCCCTACTTCCATACTTCAATTTTGTAAACTGGTACCGGGTTACCATCAGATGAGTCTTGTGAGTCTTGTGGGCGTCAGCTTTCGATGGTGGGGTCACATTAGTTTGTAGCCCAAACCGTTCGGACGCTACAGACAGAAGTTGACATATCGGCGGTACTGACTTCAGACGAGTCCCGTGAAGCTTGTGGGGGTCGTAGAGCAAAACAACCGACATGTACGTCTCAGCTTTCAATGGTGGGGCCCAAACTATTAGTTTGTAGCCCAAACTGTTCAGACGCTACAGACATTAGAGTGACAAGACCCAATTTCTCCTGGTCGGACAAACACCGCTGTAGCTCTGCCAACTTCCACCGCAGATGCGAAAGGCTGACATCGGCGGATGCGGTGTATTGAGAAGAAGCGCATGCAAAATAACTGATATACAGTGAGGGAAAAAAGTATTTGATCCCCTGCTGATTTTGTAAGTTTTCCCACTGACAAAGAAATGATCAGTCTATAATTTTAATGGTAGGTTTATTTGAACAGTGAGAGACAGAATACCAACAAAAAAATCCAGAAAAACGCATGTAAAAAATGTTATAAATTGATTTGCATTTTAATAAGGGAAATAAGTATTTGACCCCCTCTCAATCAGAAAGATTTCTGGCTCCCAGGTGTCTTTTATACAGGTAACGAGCTGAGATTAGGAGCACACTCTTAAAGGGAGTGCTCCTAATCTCAGCTTGTTACCTGTAAAAAGGACACCTGTACACAGAAGCAATCAATCAATCAGATTCCAAACTCTCCACCATGGCCAAGACCAAAGAGCTCTCCAAGGATGTCAGGGACAAGATTGTAGACCTACACAAGGCTGGAATGGGCTACAAGACCATCGCCAAGCAGCTTGGTGAGAAGGTGACAACAGTTGGTGTGATTATTCGCAAATGGAAGAAACACAAAAGAACTGTCAATCTCCCTCGACCTGGGGCTCCATGCAAGATCTCACCTCGTGGAGTTGCAATGATCATGAGAACGGTGAGGATTCAGCCCAGAACTACACGGGAGGATCTTGTCAATGATTTCAAGGCAGCTGGGACCATAGTCACCAAGAAAACAATTGGTAACACACTACGCCGTGAAGGACTGAAATCCTGCAGCGCCCGCAAGGTCCCCCTGCTCAAGAAAGCACATATACATGCCCGTCTGAAGTTTGCCAATGAACATCTGAATGATTCAGAGGAGAACTGTGTGAAAGTGTTGTGGTCAGATGAGACCAAAATTGAGCTCATTGGCATCAACTCAACTCGCCGTGTTTGGAGGAGGAGGAATGCTGCCTATGACCCCAAGAACATCATCCCCACCGTCAAACATGGAGGTGGAAACATTATGCTTTGGGGGTGTTTTGCTGCTAAGGAGACAGGACAACTTCACCACATCAAAGGGACGATAGACGGGGCCATGTACCGTCAAATCTTGGGTGAGAACCTCCTTCCCTCAGCCAGGGCATTGAAAATGGGTCGTGGGTGGGTATTCCAGCATGACAATGACCCAAAACACACGGCCAAGGCAACAAAGGAGTGGCTGAAGAAGAAGCACATTAAGGTCCTGGAGTGGAGGGAGCTGAAGGTTTGAGTTGCCAAACGTCAGCCTCGAAACCTTAATGACTTGGAGAAGATATGCAAAGAGGAGTGGAACAAAATCCCTCCTGAGATGTGTTGCAACCTGGTGGCCAACTACAAGAAACGTCTGACCTCTGTGATTGCCAACAAGGGTTTTGCCACCAAGTACTAAATCATGTTTTGCAGAGGGGTCAAATACTTATTTCCCTCATTAAAATGCAAATACATTTATAACATTTTTGACATGCGTTTTTCTGGATTTCTTTTGTTGTTATTCTGTCTCTCACTGTTCAAATAAACCTACCATTAAAATTATAGACTGATCATGTCTTTGTCAGTGGGAAAAACGTACAAAATCAGCAGGGGATCAAATACTTATTTCCCTCATTAAAATGCAAATAAATTTATAACATTTTTGACATGCGTTTTTCTGGATTTTTATGTTGTTAATCTGTCTCTCACTGTTCAAATAAACCTACCATTACAATTATAGACTGATCATGTCTTTGTCAGTGGGAAAAACGTACAAAATCAGCAGGGGATCAAATACTTTTTTCCCTCACTGTATCTAGCTTAAACAGACAGATTTTGATGGGGATTTTTTTATTGTGCTAATTTGATTTTCGCGCAGGCGCGGACATCGACTCTATGGAGTTTTAACCCAGTGTCTGTGTGTGTGTGTGTGTGTGTGTGTGTGCAGGGGCACTTTGGGGTTTTGTCGAGCAGGGAGCAGCACACTCATCTTCTTCCCAGGCAGGGTTGTAGTTATGAGGAGGGCGACCTCGGGTTCCTTTTAAAATCACACTGAACAAAACGTTTATTTAGGGAAGCGTAGGGGGAGAGGAAAAGGGACGGGCCACGTGGCCTTGGCCCAGACATCAAAGACCAGAGGATAGAGCGATAGAAGGGGGGAGGAGAGAGAGAGAGAGAGAGAGAGAGAGAGAGAGAGAGAGAGAGAGAGAGAGAGAGAGAGAGAGAGAGAGAGAGAGAGAGAGAGAAAAGACAGGGGAAGAAAATAAGGGGAGATGGAGCGTCAGAGGGAAATTGTGTTTCATTAGACAGTTTTCCATTACAGTTGTGGCAAATTACAGTAAGGTCTTGTACTGATTGGGCACCTGGGAAAGTCTGCACCAGTCATACACACTACCATGACCTTGCAGGTGCTTAAAATGAAAAAGGGGCATAGGCCTATTTATTTTATGCAACAACACACTCATACATCATCACAAATTGTAAGGAAGCTAGTTACAGTGCCTCCTAAAGACATGATCGACATGGGAAAAAAGGGTGGGCTATCAGCTGATCATTGATGTTGATGATTGATAAAATCTGCTAGTTAGTTATTACTGATTTTGAGTTACCTCTTTGTCTTTCTGCTTCTCTCTGCTGCGCGTCTCAGCCAACCAGACAGACTATTGATGATAATGTAGGGTAAATTAAGTGTTATCAAGTGTTAATCAAATGTTATGCTGCTGTCCAACTGGGCAAAAACTGGTTGAATCAATGTTGTTTCCACGTAATTTCAACCCCCAAAATCTATGTGATGACGTTGAAACAAACGTGGAAAACTGATTTAAAAAGTCATCAATGTAAGGGCATTTTGTCTTTAACCTAAATTACATGGTGAACAGTTTTTTTGATTTCACGTTGAATTCACATTAGTTGACAACCAAATGTAAATCAAAACTAGACGTTAAACTGACATCTGTGCCCAGTGGGGTGGCAGTACTGTTGATATTTAAACTAGGTAGCTACGCATCTCTCAATAATAATAATAATAATATGCCATTTAGCAGACGCTTTTATCCAAAGCGACTTACAGTCATGCGTGCATACATTTTTGTGTATGGGTGGTCCCGGGGATTGAACCCACTACCTTGGCATTACAAGCACCGTGCTCTACTAGCTGAGCTACTGAGGACCACGACCATCTCAAGCCATGTATGTTTGGATACCAGGCGCCTGCAATCTCTGTACAGGGCAGACTGGGAAAAAGGCGGAACCAAGTGCGCGAGAGCTCCATACAGGGCAGATCAACAGGTGCAACCAACGGACAGGGTGGATGGTGGCGAACTTGACAACAACTTGCAGGCAGTGGGTTCCAAAGAAATTATACAATAAAATAATTTTTGGGGAAATTGAACCACCACCCAAAATGGCACTTTGGAGACTGGAAGGGCAACGGGGCATGTGCTCTGCTAAGGTAGATCCCTATCTGTGCACGTGCCTGCATGAAGTCATAACTTCTGTATACCCTGAGTTAAGTGCTGAGGCCAAGACAGATAGACAGAGGTCTCCCTCAGTCAAAAGCCGTTGACATCAATACCAGCTGAGCTCAATAAGCGGAAAAAGACCTAGTCAGCAGGTTGCACTCAACAATCAATCTTAAATAGAAAAAAAAAATGAGCCTAGAAATCAAATAAAAACAATGCTTTCACTGATAATACCCAGATAAAATGTCTACTTCTGAGCTAATGCCGACATATGAAAATAAAAAAAATAAAAAAACTTAACACCAATAACGCTACGACCTCAAAACAATTAATTATTTACAAGAATGAGAAAATAAGTGAGAAACCAAACTAGCAACAACACGCTTTAAAGCCATTAGTCAGTCCGTTAATGGCAGAGTTAGCAGAAGGGACACACACACACACACACACACAACAGCTGGCCTGGCTTAGAAAGCAGATTTCCCTTCCCATCAAAACAACTGTCTGAGAGAGAGCCAATGTCCAGGAAAGGGTTAAGAGCAGCAGCGTGGGAGACGTGTACACACACACACACACACAAGCAGCCTCCCTCCCATGACTCCACATCGTCTGCGAGTGCCAAGGGCGGAACCTTCCTACCCCCTCATTCCCTCACCCCCCACCCCCCTCCCCCCTCCTCCCCGTGCTGATGGTTGGGGCCGTGGCCCGGCCGGCCGCAGGCTGTGGAATGTATGAGAGCCATGTGTCAAATCCCCAGACTGTGGGAAAGTGCTGCTCTCTGCTGAACTCGGCTGCCTCCCCTCCCTCCCTCCTTCCTTCCCTCCTCCGCTCCCTCCCTCGTTCTCGCTCTCCATCTCCCCGGCGTTCTCCCGGCGAGCGCCCTGCTCCGCTCCCGCCCTGTGCGAGTGAGTCTTGTCTGTGTGTGTCTGTGCGTGTGTGTGTGCACACAGGAAGTCAGTGGAGGGCTGCTGCCAGCGGCGCGCCGCCTGGAACTACCACTTCCTGCAGACTGTTTCTATGCCAACAACCCCCCCACACGCACACACACCCCTCCTCCTCTACTCCTTGGCAGGAAAGGCCACAGTGCCTGAGGAAGAGAGAGGCTGCTCATGCCTATCTCTTTTCTCTTATTCGCCCTCTCTCTTTCTTAGCCTCCCCCTTTCTCGGTTTCGCTCTCTTTCTCCTTTTCTGGCACTCTTGCTCTTTCATTCTTCCCTCCCGCTCTCTCTCTAACACAAACACTTAGATCCAGAATATATTGTACAGAGTTTCTTTACTTTTAATGATTCACTGTTGGAGCTACAGTGTAGCGCAATACCCTGGATAGTGGCGGAAGCAGAGCAGGGTCAAGGAGGGGCATAAACAGAAGAATATCTCAGGGGCAGGATTTAAAGAATTGACTATTTACAGCGGTTTATGGTAGTCTTGTGAGGTTCACTTGGCTAAAACCCAGCAGTTCTACAAAACAAAAAGAAGCCTACTTGCCTACCGAAGTTTAAACACACACACACACACACACACACGGACACAGTAACACACAATCACACACACACACACACTCCCCTCCCCCACACACACACAGGTGTGCCCCTGGCAGTTCAGACCCGGCAATGAAGAGGGATCCCTGCTGGGACCGAGTGCTGAGAGGTTAGGCATGTGTCTTGCCTATATGGTACACTCCCCCTTCCACCCACACCCCTCATGACCTCTTGACCCTTACTGTGCTGACTAGACAGAGATCAACAGAGAGAGTGGGTTGCGTCCCAAATGGCACCCTATTCCCTTTATAGTGGGCTCTGGACAGGCCTATGGGCTCTGGTCAAAAGTATAGGGAATAGGGTACCATTAGGGATGTAACTTGAGTTTCTCTCCTCACCTTTCGCCTTCTTGTTTTCCTCCCACGGTCGCTTTCTCAACGGGGCTAAAAATAGTCTCCTCCCTCTGCACCTGCCTCGGGTCACCACAGCCACCCTCCCGCCGTAAAGCATGTCTGATGGACACACACACATACTGTATATATACAGTACTTACACACAAGAACATACAGGCACACACGCACAGGCTCGTGTTCATAGGGGGATAGTTGCTATGAGGTTATATTAAAACGGTATTCCAACTATAGTAGAACTACATACTGTATTCTCATATCACAGTTTGATTTATCCAACTAGTTTATTATTGGGTTTTGCTATGTTCAATTGTATCAGGTGTCAAAACTATGAAAACAGAGTTCCATCTTTCGCAGACACGCACGCACAGTACATGGACGCGTGCACACACACACACTCACACACACACACTCACACACACACTCACACACAAACACTCTCCATTGATGACATAAGCATGAGTAGTCCTCTGACATGTCTGGCAGCTGAACAAACGTACTGCAAATATAGAAATCATTTGACTAAACTAAATAAAAAGAAGAAGAAACTATACTATGAAACAAAGATAAATTATATAAAGAGTAATAGTGAAAAGCTTTGGAGCACCTTAAATGAAATTTTGGCCAAAAAGGCAAACTCAGCTCCATCATTCATTGAACCAGAAGGCTCATCACAAAACCCACTGATTTTTTCATTGGCAAGATTAGCAAATTTAGGCATGACATGCCAGCAATAAACGCTGACACTACACATCCGAGTATAACTGATCAAATTATGAAAGACAAACATTGTAATTTTGAATTCCTTAAAGTGAGTGTGGAAGAGGTGAAAAATTATTGTTGTCTATCAACAATGACAAGCCACCGAGGTCTGACAACTTGGATGGAAAATTTTGAGAATAATAGCGGACGATATTGCCACTCTTATTTGCCATATCTTCAATCTAAGCCTACTAGAAAAATGTGTGCCCCCAGATACAATTCTATTTTACTGTAAACAAATTGACAACAAACTTTCAGCACACTTATAGGGAAGGACATTCAACAAGCACGGCACTTACACAAATGACTGATGATTGGCTGAGAGAAATTGATGATAAAAAGATTGTGGGAGCTGTTTTGTTAGACTTCAGTGCGGCTTTTGACATATATTGATCATAGTCTGCTGTTGGAAAAACGTATGTGTTATTGCTTTACACCCCCTGCTATATGTGACTCGTTTCAGGAAACTAGGCGTAAGTCGTGTGTCACTACTTCACAGGAGAAACATTCATTTCTTTATCAAAATGAGTTTTTTGGGCAGAAATGTCTTCTGGAACATGTGAACTTTCATGTGCCTTAATAACAAACGTGTATGCCATTCGTAAATACGAATAAAATGGTTAAATTACGAGCCTAGTTAATTTAGCCACTGAAAAAGACAGGAACATTTCCACTAGCCATGATTGGCTGAGATAATGGATGGGCTGGACATGCCGAGAGAAGAGTTTGGATTGGTATGCCATGTAGCACACTTCTGTCTATAACAAAGGGCTGCTCAGTATGTATAAGTAATCCTTTCTAACGCAGCTTTTTTGAAAGATATCATGAATAACTGCAAAAGTGTTACTCTCCACTTTTTGGAGGACAGAGTTTTGAAATCAGTGGAATGCCAAGTGGAAGCAGAGTATGATAGCTAAGGAGACTCAGAAATTTCTGGTGTTTGATTGCAAATATGCGGAGGGAGTCAAAAAGAGAACACACAGAAGACTGTTGTATAAAACAACTGTCTCCAGATTACATCTTCAAACTAAGGGCAACCATGGCATCCGTGACAGAGAGGGAGAAGCGTTCATCCATGTATACGGGTAAGATAGTCTAGCTAGCTACATTTTCAGATATTATACATTTCTAATTTTGTCAGAAAGTTGTTTTCTTTGCAAGTTAGAGTGTACTGTTAGCTAGCTAGCTAACGTTAGCTGGATCGCTCGCTAGCTAACGTTACGTGTAGGATCTGTGTAGTAATATTATTCGTATCTCAGAGCTATTTGCATTACTAGCTATAGTCTAATGTTAGCTAGCTAGCTAACATTGAATCTAGTTGGTTAACTACCTGCAGATTCATGCAGGGTAGTAACATTATGAGTTGGGATTATGGTTCATTGTTTAGCTAGCTTTCTAGCTAGCTAGCTAGCCACATGTCTAAACAAAAGACTCTACTATGCAAGGTACCATTTCACTGTACCATTTACACCTTCTGTATCCTGTGCATGTGACAAATACACTTTGATTTTATTTGATATAGTGTGTGTTTACCAGAGACAGTAATGTGAAGTACAACATGACCTGCACCAAAGTTAAATTAGGATATAATGGTAGGCCAAGGAGACGGTGTCAGAGTTAAATAATTCTCAGGTAAAATGCCCTGCTTTAATGTATTCACACTCACAACTGTAAGCTATTTTCTGTAATTAGCTTGCCATTAACTTGCAAATAATGATCTTGTTGTGAGTTTATTTTCCTGTGATAATGAATACAAATTAGAAAAAGTTAAGACGTTGTCAGCTATATGATGTGGTCATTATTTGAACTGGCTAGCCAGCTAACTTAACGTTCGCTAGCTAGCTAACAAGCTAGAACCGAACCAAAACATTGTTTAAAAAGTTGCTTTTAGTTGTATCAGGCTTCAGGATGAGACCCAGATGCAGACAGTTCGAATCACAGATGTTTATTACAAATCAGGGGGCAGGCAAACGACAGGTCAAGGGCAGGCAAAGGTCAGTAATCCAGGGCAGAGTCAATAAGCTACAGAACGGCAGGCAGGCTCAGGGTCAGGGCAGGCAGAATGGTTAGAATCCAAGGCAGCTTTAAACAGGTACAGAATGGCAGGCAGGGTCAGGGTCAGGGCAGGCAGAGGACTAGAACTATGAGGACTAGAAAACAGCAACTAGAAAAACTTGAAAACGGGAAAACACGCTGGTAAGACTTGACGGGACAAGACGAACTGGCAACAGATAAACAGAAAACACTGGTATAAATACACAGGGGATAATGGGGACAAATGGGAGACATCTGGTGGGGGGTGGAGACAAGCACAAGACAGGTGTAACAGATCAGGCCGTAACAGTTGCCTGGTTTGCTACATTGACATACACTACCGGTCAAAAGTTTTAGAACACCTACTCATTCAAGGGTTTTTCTTTATTTTTACTATTTTCTACATTGTAGAATAATAGTGAAGACATCAAAACCATGAAATAACACATGTGGAATCATGTAGTAACCAAAAATATATATTTTATATTTAAGATTCTTCAAATCGCCACCCTTTGCCTTGATGACAGCTTTTCCAACAGTCTTGAAGTTCCCACATATGCTGAGCACTTGTTGGCTGCTTTTCCTTCACTCTGTGGTCCGACTCATCCCAAACCATCTCAATTTGGTTGACGTCAGGGGATTGGAGGCCAGGTCATCTGATGCAGCACTCCATCAATCTCCTTCTTGGTAAAATAGCCCTTACACAGCCTGGAGGTGTGTTGGGTCATTGTCCTGTTGAAAAACAAATGACAGTCCCACTAAGCCCAAACCAGATGGGATGGCGTATCGCTGCAGAATGCTGTGGTAGCCATGCTGGTTAAGTGTGCCTTGAATTCTATATAAATCAAAGACAGTGTCACCAGCAAAGCACCCCCACACCATAACACCTCCTCCTTCATGCTTTACGGTGGGAAATACACATGGGGAGATCATCCGTTCACCTACTCTGCGTCTCACAAAGACACGGCGGTTGGAACCAGAAATCTCAAATTTAGACTTCAGACCAAAGGACACATTTCCACCGGTCTAATGTCCATTGCTCGTGTTTCTTTGCCCAAGTAACTTTCTTCTTCTTATTGGTGTCCTTTAGTAGTGGTTTCTTTGCAGCAATTCGACCATGAAGGCCTGATTCAGGCAGTCTCCTCTGAACAGTTGATGTTGAGATGTGTTTGTTACTTGAACTCTGTGAAGCATATATTGGGCTGCAATTTCTGAGGCTGGTAACTCTAATGAACTTATCCTCTGCAGCAGAGGTAACTCTGGGTCTTCCATTCCTGTGGCGGTCCTCATGAGAGCCAGTTTCATCATAGCGCTTGATAGTTTTTGCGACTGCACTTGAATAAACTTTTAAAGTTCTTGAAATGTTCCGTATTGACTGACCTTCATGTCTTAAAGTAATGATGGACTGTCGTTTCTCTTTGCCTATTTGAGCTGTTGTTGCCATAATATGGACTTGGTGTTTTACCAAATAGGGCTATCATCTGTATACCCCCCCTGTTAATTGAAATGCATTCCAGGTGACTACCTCATGAAGCTGGTTAAGAGAAAGCCAAGAGTGTGCAAAGCTGTCATCAAGGCAAAGGGTGGCTTTTGAAAAATCTCAAATATAAAATATATGTTGATTTGTTTAACACTTTTTTGGTTACTACATGATTCCATATGTGTTATTTCGTAGTTTTGATGTCTTTGCTATTATTCTACAATGTAGAAAATAGTAAAAATAAAGAAAAACCCTTGAATGAGTAGGTGTTCTAAAACTTTTGACCGGTAGTGTATACAAAATTCATTTTTAAACAGATGGGTTTATTGGTGTTAAAATACAACAGTTGTGCTATTTTGGACCACCAGGCTGCTGATGTCATGCATGTGGATCCTTAAAGAGATGGGTGGGGCTAAGGCTTAAGAGGGTGTGAATGATGCTGAATGGGTGTAGACAAAGAAGAGCTCTCCAGTACATGTACCAATACATTCAACGGCCATTTTCTCAAAAGTGGGGTTACAGGTTTCTCAACTTTCAAAGCAGAATTACTTTCCCATTGTTACTCAACTGTAGTGAATGATATACCATTTTCTACCTCGAAGTCTCAACCATTTCCCATTTTTCTACATAAGATATAATTGAGCCGGTCGGTCACATATTGTGAATAAAGAGTTACCTGTCTAACAGAACAGAGAGGGTTTTCTTTATTGGAAGCCTCTCCAACATAATCCAGGTGGAATCAGGAATTCCCCAGGGCAGCTGTCTAGGCCCCTTACTTTTTTTCAATATTTACTAATGATATGCAACTGGCTTTGAGTAAAGCCAGTATGTCTATGTATGCGGATGACACAACACTATACATGTCAGCTACTACAGTGAGTGAAATCACTGCAACATGTAACAGAGAGCTGCAGTTAGTTTTAGAATGGGTGGCAAGGAATAAGTTAGTCCTAAATATTTCTAAAACTAAAAGCATTGTATTTGGGACAAATCATTCACTAAACTCTAAACATCAACTAAATCTTGTAATAAATAATGTGGAAATTGAGCAAGTTGAGGTGACTAAACTGCTTGGAGTAACCCTGGATTGTAAACTATCATGGTCAAAACATGTTGATACAACAGTAGCTAAGATAGGGAGAAGTCTGTCCATAATAAAGTGCTGCTCTGACTTTTTAGCAACGCTATCAACAAGGCAGGTCCTACAGGCCCCAGTTTTGTTGCACCTGGACTACTGTTCAGTCGTGTGGTCAGGTGCCACAAAGAGGGACCTCGGAAAATTACAATTGGCTCAGAACAGGGCAGCACGGCTGGCCCTTAAATGTACACGGATTGCTAACATTAATAATATGCATGTAAATCTCTCATGGCTCAAAGTGGAGGAGAGATTGACTTCATCACTACTTGTTTTTGTAAGAAGTGTTGACATGCTGAATACACCGAGGTGTCTGTTTAAACTACTTGAACACAGCTCGGACACCCATGCATACCCCACAAGACATGCCACCAGAGGTGTCTTCACAATCACCAAGTCAAGAACAGACTATGGGAGGCGCACAGTACTATGTACAGTTGCTTGCGAAAGCATTCATCCCCCTTAGCATTTTTCCTATTTTGTTGCCTTACAACCTGGAATTAAAATTGTTTTTTTGGGTGTTTGTATCATTTGATTTACACAACATGCCTACCACTTTGAAGATGCAAAATATTTGTTACTGTGAAACAAACAAGAAATAAGACCAAAAAAATGAAAAATTGAGAGTGCATAACTATTCACCCCCCCAAAGTCAATACTTTGTAGAGCCACCTTTTGCAGCAATTACAGCTGCAAGTCTCTTGGGGTATGTCTCTATAAGCTTGGCACATCTAGCAACTGGGATTTTTGGCAATTCTTCAAGGCAAAACTGCTCCAGCTCCTTCAAGTTGGATGTACAGCAATCTTTAAGTCATACCACAGATTCTCAATTGGATTGAGGTCTGGGCTTTGACTAGGCCATTCCAAGACATTTAAATGTTTCCCCTTAAACCACTGGAGTGTTGTTTTAGCAGTATGCTTAGGGTTATTGTCCTGCTGGAAGGTGAACCTCCGTCCCAGTCTCAAATCTCTGGAAGACTGAAACATGTTTCCCTCAAGAATTTCCCTGTATTTAGCAGAATCCATCATTCCTTCAATTCTGACCAGTTTCCCAGTCCCTGCCGATGAAAAATATCCCCACAGCATGATGCTGCCACCACCAAGCTTCACTGTGGGGATGGTGTTCTCGGGGTGATGAGAGGTGTTGGCTTTGCGCCAGACATAGTGTTTCCCTTGATGGCCAAAAAGCTCAATTTTAGTCTCATCTGACCAGATTACCTTCTTCCATATGTTTGGGGAGTCTCCCACATGCCTTTTGGCGAACACCAAACGTGTTTGCTTATTCTTTTTTTTAAGCAATGGCTTTTTTCTGGCAACTCTTCCGTAAAGCCCAGCTCTGTGGAGTGTACGGCTTAAAGTGGTCCTATTGACTGATACTCCAATCTCCGCTGTGGAGCTTTGCAGCTCCTTCAGGGTTATCTTTGGTGTCTTTGTTGCCTCTCTGATTAACGGCCTCCTTGCTGGTCCGTGAGTTTTGGTGGGTGGTCCTCTCTTGGCAGGTTTGTAATGGTGCCATATTCGTTCCATTTTTTAATAATGGATTTAATGGTGCTCCGTGGGATGTTCAAAGTTTCTGATATTTTTTTTTATATCCCAACCCTGATCTGTACTTCTCCACAACTTTGACCCTGACCTGTTTGGAGAGCTCCTTGGTCTTCATGGTGCCGCTTGCTTGGTGGTGCTTCTTGCTTAGTGGTGTTGCAGACTCTGGGGCCTTTCAGAACAGGTGTATATATACTGAGATCATGTGACAGATCATGTGACACTTAGATTGCACACAGGTGGACTTTATTTAACTAATTATGTGACTTCTGAAGGTAATTGGTTGCACCAGATCTTATTTAGGGGCTTCATAGCAAAGGGGGTGAATACATATGCACGCACCACTTTTCCGTAATTTATTTGTAATAATTTTTTATACGTTTTTCTTTTCATTTCACTTCACCAATTTGGACTATTTTGTGTATGTCCATTACATGAAATCAAAATCAAAATCAATTTAAATTACAGGTTGTAATGCAACAAAATAGGGAAAACGCCAAGGGGGATGAGTACTTTTGCAAGGCACTGTAGAGCCATGGCTACATGGAACTCTATTCCACATTAGGTAACTGATGCAAGCAGTAGAATCAGATTAAAAAAACAGATTAAAATACACCTTATGGAACAGCGGGAACTGTGAAGAGACACACACACAGGCATAGACACACGCTTACACATACACATGGGTTTTGTATTGTAGATATGTGGTGGTAGGGTAGTGGCCTGAAGGAACACACTTAATGTGTTGTGAAAAGTGTTATGAAATGTAATGTCATGTAATATTTTAAATTGTATATAACTGCCTTAATGTTGCTGGACCCCAGGAAGAGTAGCTGCTGCCAATGGGATCCTTAATAAATACAAATACAAGCTGGAGGTGAGGAGGAGAAGGGCTGCAGGTTTTTTCTTCACAACCTGACCCTAGGTTTGGAACAACCTCGAAATTTGACGTTTGAGAAACTTGAATGAACGTCTAAATCTGACGTGAGACTGTGAGAGCTGGTAGATTTCCTATAGAGTGCACTACTTTTGACCAGGGCCCATAAGGCAGATGCTCTTAAGCACAGGTTATATTGTGAGTCCCAAATGGCACCCTATTCCCTATACAGGGCACTGGTCAAAAGTAGTACACTTTATAGTGAATAGGGTGCCATTTCGGACTCATCTATAGTCATAGCATGGTACAATGGGGTTTATTAACAATAGCATATGGGTATCATGAACAAACCGCTCCACATGTAAGTAGCCCTAGTGTTCATAGGGGCATAGTTGCTATGAGGTTATATTAAAACGGTATTCCAACTATAGTAGAACTACATACTGTATTCTCATATCACAGTTCGATTTATCCAACTACTTTGTTATCGGGTTTTGCTATGTTCAATTGTATCAGGTGTCAAAACTATGAAAACAGAGTTCCATCTTTCGTAGACACGCACGCACACTACATGCACACGTGCACACACACACACTCACACACCCCTTCGCTGGGTGTGAGCCAGGCACCAAGAGCGTCTCCCCAACCATGCCAGATCCCATTCCACCAGATACTCCTTTGCAGCCAAGAAAGCCCACAGCCATGCCATGAGAGAGAGAATAGAGAAAAAGAGAAAGTGAGAGAGAGAGGAGAGAGAGAGAAGAGAGGGAGCGATAGAGAAAGATAGAGAGGGAGCAAAAGAGGGAGAGGGGGAGCGAAAGAGAGAGGGCACGAAAGAGAGAGAGAGGGAGCAAGAGAGAGTGAGAGGAGAGAGTGAGAGAGAGAGAGCGAGAGAGAGCGAGAGAGAGCGAGAGAGAGAGAGGAGAGAGAGAAAGGCACACAAAGAACGAGAGAGATAAGAGAAAGAGTGAAAGAGAGAGAGAAGAGAGCAAGCGAGAGAGCGAGAGAGCGAGAGAGACATAGTTAGGTAGTGGTCAGGCATGGTTGGTGTGGCCCAGAATCATCACCATGTCTGGACATGGTCAGTGCCAACAGCCAAGGATGCGGTGGAGTGGTTATGGGAAGCAATCACTGTAGCCCTTCACTGTACTTTACCAACTGGAGTCTGGGACACACACACACGCGCTGCCACCACTGACACTGTGCTGCTGGGTGCAGCTTCAATCATCCTGAGACAGATTAAGTGGACTACTGCTTTACGGACACACACACACTCATAGTGAGCGCTGAGACGCACTTTAGCCAGAGGTTGAATAAGCTTCCCTCTGTCCTGTCCCACATTCCCGTGGCACAGCCCTCTCCAGCGTTGCTGCTGGACCTTGTTAGCATGCCAGCTCTCGGTCTCATTCCCACACTCCCATCACGGGCCTGTAAGTAAGCCCAGGGAGAGGGCAGCAGCAGGATTCCCCTTACACACACACGGACATACGTCGCACACACAGACACGCATGGACATACACAAATGCACATACACACACACACATTCTTAACCCTCTCAACTACCACTAACCAAGGAAGGGAGGGATTCATTTCCATTCAGCCCTCTCTGACTCTTATTTTCTCGTTCTTTCAATCCCTCTTTCCTTCTCAGTCTCTTGCTCTCACGCTCCCCCCCCCCTCTTACTCCCTCCCTCTCTCTCTCTCTCCTTCACTGTCTTTCTCCCTCCCTCCCGCCCGCCCTCTCTCTCTCTCTCTCTCCCCCCATCTCAAACAGTGTTGTTTAGGATGTGTCTGTCATAAATCGTCACCTCTTATGGTGTCTTTACAGCAGCCAGTCCCTATTTAACTCTTAGTGGTTCATTACCATGGTTAGTGTGTTTCCTTAGAATTGGAGTCGTTTCCTTCTAACTCCACTCCCTCCTCTTTAGTTTGACATCCACTGATAAGCTAGTACACACACCCAACCGACCGGTACGGACCACAAACAGCAATGACTGTGTCCAGCTAGCTTAGGGCAACAATTAACTGTAGAAAAATAACAAATATAAAAAGAACTGCTGCACACACGATTTCACCTCTGCACATGTATTGTGGTCGACGTTTTGGTACGATACCTTTTTCAAGTCGTCGATCGCAATAAATGTGCAGAGGTAAATTTTTTTGTATATATAACAATGTTGACTTTCGGGCAGTAACTACCAGTACCACAAAGCAGAGAATATTGGTAGTGTGTGTGTTAACCCTCTTTCCTTTTCCTATTTTCTTTACTGTAGCATATATTACCCTAGTTTCTCATGACTGGCAAAACATTGAAATGTTACGTATTACGGGAGACGGTAGGATATGATGAATAATGTGGAACATTTATTTCGGTGCGCAGGTTGTGTGTCACTGGTTAAATTTCGATTTGGGGGTGCATTTGTCTGGCATATTTAGAATTTCGGATGAGGAACAGGGATTGGTCCATAGACTTGGCTGAGAGGCTTTCAAAAAGAGGGGGGGTGGACTTGTCTGCTACCAAAGAGGATCTGCCCTGGATCTGCCAACCGTACTAGTCCAACATCTCCCTCCTTGCTGGTCCGTGAGTTTTGGTGGGCGGCCCTCTCTTGGTAGGTTTGTTGTGGTGCCATATTCTTTCAATTTTTTTATAATGGATTCAATGGTGCTCCGTGGGATGTTCAAAGTTTAGGATATTTTTTTTATAAACCAACCCTGATCTGTACTTCTCCACAACTGTCAGTGGCTGATGTGGATGTGGTGTAGGAGTCAGGCGCAGGACACAGAAGCTACTTCCAACAGACTTTATTAGAGGACACGACAATACAAAGAAAAGGGCCTCAACAAAACAAGGAGGCGAGCGATTACGCAACAGTGCGCAAAAATACTCCAATGCACAAGAAATACGCAAAAGTGCGTCTGGACTCTAAAACACAATAGAGCAAAATACCAGCACCTACGGACAGGCGGAACAATTAGACACAACACACGACAAACAAAACGAGAAACTTATAGGGGACATAATGAACACTCATAAGGAAACAGGTGTACAAGGAAGACAAAACCAAACAAACATCGATAACATACAACGGTGGCAGCTAGTACTCCGGGGACGACGACCGCCGAAGCCTGCCCGAGCAAGGAGGAGGAGCAGCCTCGGCCGAAACCGTGACAACAACTTTGTCCCTGACCTGTTTGGAGAGCTCCTTGGTCTTCATGGTGCCGCTTGCTTGGTGGTGCTCCTTGCTTAGTGGTGTTGCAGACTCTGGGGCCTTTCAGAACAGGTGTATATATACTGAGATCATGTGACAGATCATGTGACACTTAGATTGCACACAGGTGGACTTTATTTAACTAATTATGTGACTTCTGAAGGTAATTGGTTGCACCAGATCTTATTTAGGTTGGTTGCACCAGATCTTATTTAGGGGCTTCATAGCAAAGGGGGTGAATACATATGCACGCACCACTTTTCCGTTATTTATTTTTTAGAATTTTTTTTAACAAGTTCTTTTTTTCATTTCACTTCACATATTTGGACTATTTTGTGTATGTCCATTACATGAAATCCAAATAAAAATAAATGTAAATTACAGGTTGTAATGTAACAAAATAGGAAAAACGCCAAGGGGGATGAATACTTTTGCAAGGCACTGTAGCACCCACCTGGGTAATGCAATGTATGGCAGCCATTTTGCGCTAGAATGCTAACAAGGCTAACAACACAGCAGTTATCAGATTGAAGAGGTGAGGACAGAATGGCATTTCAAGGACTTTTCGCGTTGTTTATGAATACCTCTGGGGATAAAGCAGCGTTTAATTGAGGTGTAGGGGGCAAGTGAGGCTGCACAATTTACAACATGAGAGTGCCTCAGTATCGTTAAACAGTAGTAAATAACGTGGAAAACAGAGTTTGAACAACCTCGAACCTCCACCGAGCTACCCATTAATTGACCATTAAATCATTACATCATATAAATTGTTGAAATATTTCTGCTTTAAAGTCCACATAAGAAGGAGCGCGGGGGTCCGCTGGGATCTGTGGAGGTCCGCGTGGCAAATAAAAGGGGTCAGTAATGTGTGTGCGAGCTGAGCTCATCGTGGTTTAGTGAGGATGAGGTAAAGTAGCAGACAGAGTTATGGTGTTATGGTTAGCGAGCTGCCGCCGCGGTGTGAGGCTTTCAGAATAAGATATAGTGCTGCAAAACTATATATTTTAGTGTTCTAACTGTGTTGGTGATAACTAACAGTCTTCACGGTCAACCTCAGCATCAGATCTGATTGCATGCATTATTTGCTGCAAGCGCTCAATTACAAATTTGACTAGACGCGAATACAAGGTAGCCAAGCTCCAAAGCTCTCTACACAACATTACCAATTCTATCCCCCAGAAAATGAGAGGTTTGCCACATGCCTAAAGAGTAATGAAATTGTGGTTTGGTAAAAATACAGTGCCTTCAGAAAGTATTCATGCCCCTTAACTTTTTCCACATTTTGTTGTGTTACAGCCTGAATTTAAAATTGATTAAATTGAGATTTTGTGTCATTGGCCTACACACAATAACCCATAATGTCAAAGTGGAATCTTTTTTTATTATTATTCTTACAAATTAATTAAAAAATAAAAGTTGAAATGTCTTGAGTCAATAAGTATTCAACACCTTTGTTATGGCAATCCTAAATAAGTTCAGGAGTAAAAAATAAGTTTAACAAGTCACATAATAAGTTGCATGGGACTCACTCTGTGTGCAATAATAGTGTTTAACATGACTTTTGAATGACTACCTCATCTCTGTACCCCACACATGCAGTTATCTGTAAGGTCCCTCAGTCAGGGAGTGAATTTCAAACACAGATTCAACCACAAAGACCAGGGAGGTTTTCCTATGGTTCTCAAAGGGCACCTATTGGTAGATGGGTAAAAAAAAGCAGGCATTGAATATCCCTTTGAGCATGGTGAAGTTCTTAATTACACTTTGAATGGTGTATCAATACACCCAGTCACTACAAAGATACAGGCGTCCTTCCTAACTCAGTTGCCGGAGAAAATCACTCAGGGATTTTACCATGAAGCCAATGGTGACTTTAAAACAGTTACAGAGTTTAATGGCTATGGTAGGAGAAAACTGAGGATGGATCAACAACATTGTAGTTACTCCACAATACTAATCGATACTGAACAAAAATATAAACGCAACATGTAAAGTGTTGGTCCCATGTTTCATGAGCTGAAATAAAAGATCCCAGAAATTTTCCAGATGCACAAAAAGCTTATTTCTCACAAATTCTGTGCACAAATTTGTTTACATCCCTGTTAGTGAGCATTTCTACTTTACCAAAATAATCCACCTGACATGTGTGGCATATCAAGAAGCTGATTAAACAGCATGATCATTACACAGGTGCAACTTGTGCTGGGGACAATAAAAGGCCACTCTAAAATGTATAGTTTTGTCACACAACAAAATGCCACAGATGTCTCAAGTTTTGAGGGAGTGTGCAATTGGCATGCTGACTGCAGGAATGTCCACCAGAGTTGCCAGAAAATTGAATGTTCAATTCTCGTTTTAGAGAATTTGGCAGTATGTCCAACCGGCCTCACAAGCGCAGACCACGTGTAACCACGCCAGCCCAGGCCCTCCACATCCAGCTTCTTCACCTGCAGGATCGTCTGAGACCAGCCACCCGGACAGCTGATGAAACTGTGGGTTTGCACATCCAAATAATTTCTGCACAAACTGTCAGAAACCATCTCAGGGAAGCTCATCTGCTTCCTCATCGTCCTCACCAGGGTCTTGACCTGACTGCAGTTCGGCGTCGTAACCGACTTTAGTGGGCAAACGCTCACCTTCGATGGCCACTGGCACGCTGGAGAAGTGTGCCCTTCACATATTAATCCCGGTTTCAACTGTACCGGGCAGAAGGCAGACAGCGTGTATGGCATTGTGTGGGCGAGAGGTTTGCTGATGTCAACATTGTGAACAGAGTGCCCCATGGTGGCGGTAGGGTTATGGTATGGGCAGGAATAAGCTACGGACAACAAACACAATTGCATTTTATCGATGGCAATTTGAATGCATAGATACTCCATGACGAGATCCTGAGGCCCATTGTCGTGCCATTCATCCGCCACCATCACCTCATGTTTCAGCATGATATTGCATGGCCCCATGTCGCAAGGATCTGTACACAGTTCCTGGGAGCTGAAAATGTCCCAGTTCTTCCATGGCCTGCATACTCACCAGACATGTCACCCATTGAGCATGTTTGGGATGCTTTGGATTGACGTGTGAGACAGCATGTTCCAGTTTCCGCCAATCTCCAGCAACTTCACACAGCCATTGAAGAGGAGTGGGACAACATTCTACAGACCACAATCAAGAGCCTGATCAACTATGCGAAGGAGATGCGTTGCGCTGCATGACGCAAATGGTGGTCACACCAGATACTGACTGGTTTCTGATCCACGCCCCTACTTTTTTTTCAAGGTATCTGTGACCAACAGAGGCATATCTGTATTCCCAGCCATGTGAAATCCGTAGATTAGGGCCTAATGAATTCATTTCAATTGACTGATTTCCTTATATGAACTGTAACTCAGTAAAATCTTAGAAATTGTTGCATGTTGCGTTTATATTTTTGTTCAGTGTACTTGAAAATCTATAGTAAGACCTGAAAATGGTTGAAAATTATCAACAACCAGTTTGACAGAGCTTGAAGAATTTTGCAAAGAATAATGGGCAAATGTTGCACAATCCAAGTGTGGAAAGCTCTTAGAGACTTACCCAGAAAGACTCAGAGCTGTAATCGCTGCCAAAGGTGCTTTTACAAAGTATTGACTCAATGAGACATTTCTGTATTTCATTTTCAATAAATTTGCTAAAATTTCTAAAAACCTGTTTTCACTTTGTCATTATGGGGTATTGTGTATAGATGGGTGAGAAATAAGATATATTTAATACTTTTTAAATTCAGGCTGTAACGCAACAAAATGCGGAATAACTCAAGGGGTACTGTATGAATACTTTCTGACTGCACTGTAAATAAAAATACATTGATGGTGGAAGGAGGGGGTTGGGAGGAGGGGGGCAGAGAAGAGAGGTGGATATGAGGAGCAGTGCGGAGTAGGAGAATAGGAGATGGGAAGAGGGGAGGGAGTAGAGTAGAGGCGCCAGGGCGGTCTTATCGCCCCTGAGGGCCACATGGCGAGCGATCTAAGTGGGCCTGGAGCTGAAAGGAGCAGATAGAGAGTGGGGGAGAGAGAGGAAAGAGAGAGAAAAGAGAGATAGTGAGGGAGAGAGAGAAAGAAAAAGGAAAGAGAGAGAGAGAGAGAAAGAGCGAGAGGAGGGCCTTTGTTGTACCCTGTGATCCGCGGCTGTGCTTTATGGCACGCTCCAGATCGCTATCAGTGTGGGAAAGACTGAGAGGGCAGGAGAGAGGCCGGGGCGTGTGCATGCGTGCGTGCGTGTATGTCAGCCTGCCTGCCACTGAAGCAATCAGAGGGCCTGCGGTGGCTGATAACAACTTTTAACAAGTATAGCCAACAGCAGGCAGGTTCACCCACTGATGATAAAGAACAGAACTTTGACCCCCCACAAACGCACGAACACATACACACACACAAAGCAAACGCATTTGTACTTTACATACAATAGTAAACCTACAGTAGGCTATAAACAACATAGTCTTTGCCACAAAAAGAAGAGCTGCTTTTCCCTTGGTTGTAATCATATAATTATAGGGCATTGCAGCAATTGAGTGACCGACACAACAATCCACAAACAAATGCTGTACAAATATACAGTTATCGCACAACCAAAATGTTAAATGGACCAATACAACACGCTTGCACTGCTACTAAACTGCTACTCTACTGATGCACAATTCCAGTCCTCAAGCACTGCCGTGTTTTCCTCATTTTTTAATCAATGACTCATTTAGACCTGAAAAACTTGGTGTGTGCATTCCCTGGCCAATTAGTGACATTTATTACATGTATTAATCAATTAAGCACCAAGGGAAAAACAACACTATCCTGGACTGTGGCTCTTAAGGACAACAGTCTTGCATCCCTGCACTATATCATGAAATTAAATATGAACACAGTAAGACTGTACTGATAGGCTGGTTATGGCTAATGAAAATGAGAATAAATGTGAGTTATTGTTGAGTCCTGGGTTTAGGGGTTAATGGAGATTTTATGTGTGTGTGTCTCATCTCCCTGTTGACTGTGGAAGTGGCTCCTGATTACCCACCATGGGCCAGGTCTCCTCCCTGAGGAGCACGGGGCCATGACCTGGCTGGTTGGCTGGCTGTTTAAACACACACATGCACACAGGCATGCAGGCAGGCAGGCATACAGGCAGGCAGGCATACAGACAGGAAGGCATACAGACAGGCAGGCATACAGACAGGCAGGCAGGCAGGCAGGCAGGCAGGCATACAGACAGGCAGGCAGGCATACAGACAGGCAGGCAGGCATACAGACGGGCAGGCAGGCATACAGACAGGCAGGCAGGCATACAGACAGGCAGGCAGGCATACAGACAGGCAGGCATACAGACAGGCAGGCATACAGATAGGCAGGCAGGCATACAGACAGACAGACAGGCAGGCATACAGACAGGCAGGCAGGCAGGCATACAGACAGGCAGGCAGGCAGGCATAAAGACAGGCAGGCATACAGACAGGCAGGCAGGCATACAGACAGACAGGCAGGCATACAGACAGGCAGGCAGGCATACAGACAGACAGACAGACAGGCAGGCATACAGACAGGCAGGCATACAGGCAGGCATACAGACAGACAGGCAGGCATACAGACAGGCAGGCATACAGACAGGCAGGCATACAGACAGGCAGTCAGGCAGGCAGGCAGTCAGGCAGGCATACAGACAGACAGACAGGCAGGCATACAGACAGGCAGGCATACAGACAGGCAGGCAGGCATACAGACAGGTAGGCAGGCATACAGACAGGCAGGCAGGCATACAGACAGGCAGGCAGGCATACAGACAGGCAGGCATACAGACAGGCAGGCATACAGACAGGCAGGCAGGCATACAGACAGGCAGGCATACAGGCAGGCATACAGACAGACAGGCAGGCATACAGACAGGCAGGCATACAGACAGGCAGGCATACAGACAGGCAGGCATACAGACAGGCAGTCAGGCAGGCAGGCAGTCAGGCAGGCATACAGACAGACAGACAGGCAGGCATACAGACAGGCAGGCATACAGGCAGGCATACAGACAGACAGGCAGGCATACAGACAGGCAGGCATACAGACAGGCAGGCATACAGACAGGCAGGCATACAGACAGGCAGTCAGGCAGGCAGGCAGTCAGGCAGGCATACAGACAGGCAGGCATACAGACAGGCAGGCATACAGACAGGCAGGCATACAGACAGGCAGGCAGGCAGGCAGGCAGGCAGGCAGGCATACAGACAGACAGGCAGGCATACAGACAGGCAGGCATACAGACAGGCAGGCAGGCAGGCATACAGACAGGCAGGCAGACATACAGACAGGCAGGCAGGCATACAGACAGGCAGGCAGGCATACAGACAGGCAGGCATACAGACAGGCAGACATACAGATAGGCAGGCAGGCATACAGACAGACAGACAGGCAGGCATACAGACAGGCAGGCAGGCAGTCAGGCAGGCAGGCATACAGACAGGCAGGCAGGCAGGCATACAGACAGGCAGAAATACAGGCAGGCAGGCATACAGACAGGCAGGCAGGCATACAGACAGGCAGTCAGGCAGGCAGGCAGGCATACAGACAGGCAGGCAGGCATACAGACAGGCAGGCATACAGACAGGCAGGCAGGCAGACAGGCATACAGACAGGCAGGCAGGCAGGCAGGCAGGCAGGCAGGCATACAGACAGGCAGGCAGGCATACAGACAGGCAGGCAGGCAGGCAGGCAGGCATACAGACAGACAGACAGGCAGGCATACAGACAGGCAGGCATACAGACAGGCAGGCAGGCATACAGACAGGCAGGCAGGCATACAGACAGGCAGGCATACAGACAGACATACAGACAGGCAGGCATACAGACAGGCAGGCATACAGGCAGGCATACAGACAGACAGGCAGGCATACAGACAGGCAGGCATACAGACAGGCAGGCAGGCAGGCAGGCAGGCATACAGACAGACAGACAGGCAGGCATACAGACAGGCAGGCATACAGACAGGCAGGCAGGCATACAGTCAGGCAGGCAGGCATACAGACAGGCAGGCATAGAGACAGGCAGGCAGGCATACAGACAGACAGGCAGGCAGGCAGGCAGGCAGGCAGGCAGGCAGGCAGGCAGGCATACAGACAGGCAGGCATACAGACAGGCAGAAAGGCATACTGACAAACAGGCAGGCATACAGACAGGCAGGCATACAGACAGGCAGGCAGGCATACAGACAGGCAGGCAAGCATACAGACAGGCAGGCAGGCATACAGACAGGCAGTCAGGCATACAGACAGACAGGCAGGCATACAGACAGGCAGTCAGGCATACAGACCCACAGGCAGGCATACAGACAGGCAGGCATACAGACAGGCAGGCTGGCATACAGACAGACAGGCAGGCAGGCATACAGACAGGCAGGCAGGCAGGCAGGCAGGCAGGCAAACAACAGACAGACAGACAGGCAGGCATACAGACAGGCAGGCAGGCATGCAGACAGACAGACAGACAGACAGACAGACAGACAGACAGACAGGCAGGCATACAGGCAGGCATACAGACAGACAGGCAGGCATACAGACAGGCAGGCATACAGACAGGCAGGCAGGCAGGCATACAGACAGGCAGGCATACAGACAGGCAGGCAGGCAGGCATACAGACAGGCAGGCAGGCATACAGACAGACAGGCAGGCATACAGACAGGCAGAAAGGCAGGCATACAGACAGGCAGGCAGGCATACAGACAGGCGGGCAGGCATACAGACAGGCAGGCATACAGATAGGCAGGCAGGCATACAGACAGACAGATAGACAGACAGACAGACAGACAGACAGACAGACAGGCAGGCAGGCATACAGACAGGCAGGCAGGCAGGCAGGCATACAGACAGGCAGGCAGGCAGGCAGGCAGGCAGGCAGGCAGGCAGGCAGGCAGGCAGGCAGGCAGGCATACAGACAGGCAGGCATAAAGGCAGGCAGGCATACAGACATGCAGGCAGGCATACAGACAGGCAGGCATAGAGACAGGCAGGCAGGCATACATACAGGCAAGCAGGCAGGCAGGCAGGCAGGCAGGCAGGCAGGCATACAGACAGGCAGGCAGGCATACAGACAGGCAGGCAGGCAGGCATACAGACAGGCAGACAGACAGACAGACAGACAGACAGACAGACAGACAGACAGACAGACAGACAGACAGGCAGGCATACAGACAGGCAGGCATACAGACAGGCAGGCAGGCAGGCAGGCAGGCAGGCATACAGACAGGCAGGCAGGCAGGCAGGCAGGCAGGCAGGCAGGCAGGCAGGCATACAGACAGACAGACAGACAGACAGACAGACAGACAGACAGACAGACAGACAGACAGACAGACAGGCAGGCATACAGACAGACAGACAGGCAGACATACAGACAGGCAGGCAAACAGGCAGGCATACAGACAGACAGGCAGGCATACAGACAGGCAGGCATACAGACAGGCAGGCATACAGACAGGCAGGCAGGCATACAGACAGGCAGGCATACAGACAGACAGGCAGGCATACAGACAGGCAGGCATACAGACAGGCAGGCAGGCATACAGACAGGCAGTCAGGCATACAGACAGACAGGCAGGCATACAGACAGGCAGGCATACAGACAGACAGACAGACAGACAGACAGACAGACAGACAGACAGACAGGCAGGCAGGCAGGCATACAGACAGGCAGGCAGGCAGGCAGGCAGTTATACAGACAGACAGACGACAGACAGACAGACAGACAGACAGGCAGGCATACAGACAGGCAGGCATGCATACAGACAGACAGGCATTCAGACAGGCAGGCAGGCACACAGACAGACAGGCAGGCATACAGACAGACAGACAGACAGACAGACAGACAGACAGACAGACAGACAGACAGACAGACAGACAGACAGACAGACAGACAGACAGGCAGGCAGGCATAAAGGCAGGCATACAGACAGACAGGCAGGCATACAGACAGGCAGGCATACAGACAGACAGACAGACAGACAGACAGACAGACAGACAGACAGACAGACAGACAGACAGACAGACAGACAGACAGGCAGGCATACAGATAGACAGACAGACAGGCAGGCATACAGACAGGCAGGCAGGCAGGCATACAGACAGGCAGAAAGGCAGGCAGGCAGGCAGGCAGGCAGGCAGGCAGGCATACAGACAGGCAGGCATACAGGCAGGCAGGCATACAGACAGGCAGGCAGGCAGGCAGGCAGGCATACAGACAGGCAGGCATAGAGACAGGCAGGCAGGCATACAGACAGGCAGGCAGGCATACAGACAGGCAGGCATACAGACAGACAGACAGACAGACAGACAGACAGACAGACAGACAGACAGACAGACAGACAGACAGACAGACAGGCAGGCATACAGACAGGCAGGCAGGCATACAGACAGACAGGCAGGCATACAGACAGGCAGGCATACAGACAGGCAGGCATACAGACAGGCAGGCAGGCAGGCAGGCAGGCAGGCAGGCAGGCAGGCAGGCAGGCAGGCAGGCAGGCAGGCAGGCATAAAGACAGACAGGCAGGAATACAAACAGGCAGGCATACAGACAGGCAGGCAGGCATACAGACAGGCAGGCAGGCATACAGACAGGCAGGCAGGCATACAGACAGGCAGGCATACAGACAGGCAGGCATACAGATAGGCAGGCAGGCATACAGACAGACAGACAGACAGACAGACAGACAGACAGACAGACAGACAGGCAGGCATACAGACAGGCAGGCAGGCAGGCATACAGACAGGCAGGCAGGCAGGCATACAGACAGGCAGGCAGGCATACAGACAGGCAGGCAGGCATACAGACAGGCAGGCATACAGACAGACAGACAGACAGACAGACAGGCAGGTATACAGACAGGCAGGCATACAGGCAGGCATACAGACAGACAGGATGGCATACAGACAGGCAGGCATACAGACAGGCATGCATACAGACAGACAGACAGACAGACAGACAGACAGACAGACAGACAGACATACAGACAGGCAGGCAGGCATACAGGCAGGCATACAGACAGACAGGCAGGCATACAGACAGGCAGGCATACAGACAGACAGACAGACAGACAGACAGACAGACAGACAGACAGACAGACAGACAGGCAGGCAGGCATACAGATAGACAGACAGACAGGCAGGCATACAGACAGGCAGGCAGGCAGGCATACAGACAGGCAGGCAGGCAGGCAGGCAGGCAGGCAGGCAGGCAGGCAGGCAGGCAGGCAGGCATACAGACAGGCAGGCATACAGGCAGGCAGGCATACAGACAGGCAGGCAGGCAGGCAGTTATACAGACAGGCAGGCATAGAGACAGGCAGGCAGGCATACAGACAGGCAGGCAGGCATACAGACAGGCAGGCATACAGACAGACAGACAGACAGACAGACAGACAGACAGACAGACAGACAGACAGACAGACAGACAGACAGACAGGCATACAGACAGGCAGGCAGGCATACAGACAGACAGGCAGGCATACAGACAGTCAGGCATACAGACAGGCAGGCATACAGACAGGCAGGCAGGCAGGCAGGCAGGCAGGCAGGCAGGCAGGCAGGCAGGCAGGCATAAAGACAGACAGGCAGGAATACAAACAGGCAGGCATACAGACAGGCAGGCAGGCATACAGACAGGCAGGCAAGCATACAGACAGGCAGGCAGGCATACAGACAGGCAGGCATACAGATAGGCAGGCAGGCATACAGACAGACAGACAGACAGACAGACAGGCAGGCATACAGACAGGCAGGCAGGCAGGCAGGCATACAGACAGGCAGGCAGGCAGGCATACAGACAGGCAGGCATACAGACAGGCAGGCAGGCATACAGACAGGCAGGCAGGCATACAGACAGGCAGGCATACAGACAGACAGACAGACAGACAGACAGGCAGGTATACAGACAGGCAGGCATACAGGCAGGCATACAGACAGACAGGATGGCATACAGACAGGCAGGCATACAGACAGGCAGGCATACAGACAGGCAGGCATACAGACAGGCAGGCAGGCAGGCAGGCAGGCAGGCAGGCATACAGACAGACAGGCAGGCATACAGACAGACAGGCAGGCATACAGACAGGCAGGCATACAGACAGGCAGGCAGGCAGGCAGGCAGGCAGGCAGGCATACAGACAGACAGGCAGGCATACAGACAGGCAGGCATACAGACAGGCAGGCAGGCAGGCAGGCATACAGACAGGCAGGCAGACATACAGACAGGCAGGCAGGCATACAGACAGGCAGGCAGGCATACAGACAGGCAGGCATACAGACAGGCAGACATACAGATAGGCAGGCAGGCATACAGACAGACAGACAGGCAGGCATACAGACAGGCAGGCAGGCAGTCAGGCAGGCAGGCATACAGACAGGCAGGCAGGCAGGCATACAGACAGGCAGAAATACAGGCAGGCAGGCATACAGACAGGCAGGCAGGCATACAGACAGGCAGTCAGGGCAGGCAGGCAGGCATACAGACAGGCAGGCAGGCATACAGACAGGCAGGCATACAGACAGGCAGGCAGGCAGACAG